>NW_027494090.1:37500-276340 GCF_021521415.1 Bidens hawaiensis
CCAAGATGAGCACTTCTCTTTTCCTTGTCCACCTTTAATGAGTAATTATCATTAAAGGGTGGAGGAACAACTTTGTACTTATCTTCCTCTTTGATTTTCTTTAACTTTCCATAAATTTTTCCAGTGGATACCCGATTCTTTAGAAAATCAACTTCAACTTCTCATCAAGATACATTTTCTTTAAACCTTCAATTTCAATGGTATATCTTGACTGAATGTTGTAACTGTCCATTCAGTCCTGTTCCAATCTCTTGATTTGGTTTTCATATGTCAACTCACTTATCTCATAAACATTTATCATGCTCTGTTTCTTAAAGCACTCACTTTGCAATTTACCAACTTCCTTTCTCAAAGTATCATTCATTTCAAGTAATTCAAGGTTTGTGGGATTTGAATGTACCTGAGATGAAGAGGAGTCAGTTTCATTTCAATCTTGCCATTAATGCCACACTAGGCTTCTCTATGTCTTCAGCATGGTTACTCCAGTCAAACACACCATCTTGCTGTGGTTGAGCTAAGGCAACATTTCCTAGATTTCTTGGTTGATTGACATTGTTCCTATTTTGATTGGTAGAAGCTTGTGGAGGGATTTGATGGTTTCTTTGAAATGGTTGTTGTTGTGGGACTATTTGTTGTTGAAAGTTTTTTTTGTTGAATTGTCTTTGTTGGCCTTGATTCTGATTTTGGAATTGGAACTGGTTTCTTTGTTGGTTATTATTTTGAAACTGTATTGACTAGTTGCATTCTCTTGCAAAATGACCCGGTAGTTGACAATTATAGCAAATTGCTTTGGACTTGTCAAAGCTAATTCTATCATTTGGTCTAGAAACCAAAGTCCTACCAGTTCTATTGAATAGCCTTTTACTTCTCACAGCCAACATGGCAGCTTGCCACTTGAGATCCATATCCTCCAAATCATCAACACAATTTGTTCAAGATCTTCTTGCACTACACTTGTGTAAATTAAATTCTTGACTACAAATGCATTTAAGAATCAGTGAACATTGAGAAGAGAGCTTGATAATCATTTCGATGATTAATATTTCCAGCAACATAGGGAGCATGTCCACTAGCCATTGAGGATGTATCACTATCATTCATCAATTGTACATTAAACCTTGACTGCCCACTTTAATTTCCAAACTGACCAGCTACAAAAATCTTGGGGTTTCAGCATTAAACTCAGTTGGTTCTTCAATTATAGGGACTTGCTGTTGGTTCTTTGTTGACAGATTCCCCATAAATGCAATTAGAGATTTGCAACTTGGAAGCTTGGCTTATCTTCCTTGATCATATGATTCTCAATCATTTCATGCTCAGCAGCTTGTAAAAAGCAGATAACCTCATCAAGCTTGAAGGTTGGGAAATTTGCCTTTTCCAAACCACAAACTGTTGATTTCGCCATGGAGTTGGCTGGTTACTTGATGAATGGTATGATCCGTAACAAATAAGAGGATAAGAAGGTGGGTACCAACGAACGACCACAAGAAAGGAGGAAATGCCCGATTTAAGGGCAAGGGTATAGACTTACGAAAGACTAGAACCAACTCCAACTACACCCAATGAAAATTCTGTAAAAAGTACCACAAAGGTCGCTACCACTTTGCTCTGTCTACGACCACAACTGTTTGCGACTCGTGTCACAAACCCGGCCACGTAACGGCCGATTGTTGGAAGAAGACGATGAGTTGCTACAACTGCAAGGAAATGGGTCACCTAAGCTTTGAGTGCCCCGAAAACAAACCCGCTGCTGGTAGTGTGGGTGAAAACGGCCAAAGGAATGATGCAAAGAAATATAATGCAAGAGTCTTCATGCTTGATACGAAGAAAGCGAGCGACATGCCGGAAACTATCACTGGTATGCTAGAGTTTTGTTCGATTCAGGTGCCAACTTAAGTTTTATAGATTATAGCTTTTGTAGTTTATTAAACGAACCTCCAACAAAATTAAATAAAACTCTAAACGTCGAGACCGCTAGTGGCGAAATCGTTAAAATCTCTGAATCCTTAGAAAATGGAAAAATGATATTAGTTGGGTACGTTCTGCCAATTCAATTGTTACCCATGACTCTTGCTGGTTTTGATATAGTACTTGGTATGGACTGAGAATCCAATAATCATGCTCGTATCATTTGCAATAATGAAACCGTTGAACTTCAAAAACCAGCTAAACAAACCATTCGAATTGAATGGGACAAAGACGCTGGCCAACTTAGCATAATTCCCATGATTAGGGCTAACAAATGTTTAAATCAATGATGCTTAGCATTCATGGCCTATGTCACCGAACAATCCAAACCAAAGGAGATAAAGTACGTGCCTATTGTCTCCGAATTCTCTGATGTCTTTCCCGACGAACATCCTGGTATTCCTGCCGATCGTGAAGTCGAGTTTAGGATAGATCTTATATCCGGAATTTCTCTGATTGCCAAGGCTCCATACCAATTAGCACCAACAGAGATGAAAGAGTTGAAGAAACAACTGGAAGGAACTGCTCGAGAAAGGTTTCATCCGTCCAAGTTCATCACCGTGGGGAGCGCCGATTCTCTTTGTCAAGAAGAAGGATGGATCAATACGTATGTGTATCGACTACCGCACCCTAAACAAAGTAACCATCAAGAACCGATACCCTTTACCTCGAATCGATGATATGTTCGACCAACTTCAAGGCGCAAGCTATTTCTCAAAAATCGATCTACGTTCTGGTTATCACCAACTCAAGGTTCAATCCGAAGATATCTCTAAAACCGCTTTCAGAACAAGGTATGGAAATTATGAGTTCACGGTCATGTCGTTTGGTCTCACTAATGCCCCGGCCGCATTCAAGGACATGATGAATCGAATTTGTAAACCTTACTTAGATAAATTTGTTATCGTATTCATCGTGACATACTTATTTACTCTAAGTCTAAGGTAAATCATGAAACTCACCTCCGAATCTCACTTGAATTAATTAGAACCGAGAAGTTGTACGCCAAGTTCTCGAAATGCGAATTTTGGCTTCACGAAGTATAATTTCTTGGTCACATCATAAACGTGAATGGAATTCAAGTGGATCTCGTAAAGATTGAAGCTATCTCTAAATGGGAGATTCCAATGTCGCCAACCGACATCCGAAGTTTCTTAGGATTGGCCGGCTACTATCAAAGGTTCATTGAAAACTTCTCTTTTATAGACGTTCCTCTAACTCCGTTAACTCGTAAAAACATCAAGTAAGAATGGGGAACAAAACAAGAAGAGGCGTTCAATATACTCAAACAAAAACTCACCAAAGCACCTATACTAGCTTCCTAGAAGGTACCAAGGACTTTGTTATCTTTAGTGACGTGTCTCATTCTGGTTTGGGATGCGTACTAATGCAACGAAAGAAAGTAATCGCTTACGCCTCTCGTTAACTCAAGGTACACGAAAAGAACTACACAACTCACAATCTAGAGTTAAGTGCCATAATCTTTGCATTAAAGATATGGAGACACTATCTCTATGGAGTAAGATTTGTCATTTATATCGATCACAAAAGTTTAAAACACATATTCGAGCAAAAAGAGCTCAACATGCGTCAAAGACGCTGGATGGAAACTTTAAATGACTACGAATGTGAAATCGTTTATCACGAAGGCAAAGCCAACGTTGTGGCTGACACCGTGAGTCGTAAAGAACATGAAAAGCCAAAAAGAGTTCGATCGATATGATTAGAGCTCCAAGTAGATCTGACCGATCAAATCAAATCCTCCCAAATTCAAGCGTTCAATGAAAACAAGATCTCCGACGAAAAACGTAATGACACCATTAACTCGCTAGTCAAAGGCTACTATGGCATACTTAGACTCATAAACAAAATCTGGGTGCCAATCGTTGGAGACTTGCATGAAAAGATAATGAGCAAAGCACACAAATCTAAGTACATGATGCACCCCGATAGTGACAAAATGTATCAAAATCTCAAGTTGAACTACTGGTGGAATGGAATGTAAAAGGACATCGCTTTGCATGTTGCAAAATGCTTAACTTGTTTGAAAGTCAAGGCTGAACACCAAAAGCCCTCAGGATTGCTTCAACAACCCGAACTCCCCGTCTGGAAGTGGGAGATGATAATAATGGACTTCATCACAAAACTCCCAAAAACCACTCAACAACATAATGCAATATGGGTTATAATTAATAGGTTAACAAGATCTGCACATTTCATACCCATCAACGCATCATACTCAATGGATAGATTAGCGCGTATCTATGTGAAAAACATCGTTGCTTTGCATGGAGTACCTTTATCTATCATCTATGATCGAGACAGTCGTTTTATGTCTCATTTCTAGAAAATCTTCCAACAAGCATTAGGCACAAAGTTAAACCTTAGCACTGCCTATCATCCTCAAACCGATGGGCAAAGCGAAAGAACAATTCAAATGCTTGAAGATATGGTCCGCGCTTGTGTGATCAACTTAGGCGGAAGTTGGGACGACAATCTTCCCCAAATAGAATTCTCGTATAATAATAGCTATCACACAAATATTCAAGCTTGATATAATGCTAAATATCTATGTTTTCCGTGTATATTTTATTTAATATTTTAATAGTTATTATTCGTTTTTAGTCTAGATTTGTATACTACTAATACTTTTATGTTTCGTAGGCAATGGAAGTTGATCGTGATCAAAAAGGGGCGAAAAACGAGTTAAAAAGAGCCAAAACGGATATCCGGAACGCGTTAGGAAGGAACCGGACAGAGAACCGATCAGACAGGGCCGGTCTGACCGGCCGCTTTATTGTGACGCGCCGCGCGGCCAGGCACCTATATCCTGGTCACGCGGCTCCTAGAGGGAGCTGATGGAATTTTTAGTTCGTTTTTTATACTTGTTGGGCCTTGTTTTCGGTATAAAAACATCTTTAACTTAAACCTGAACATACCCTGCTGCCACTAGACGAATTGGAGTTTCTTGGAGCATACTTTCGATTCTTGTGGTGATTTTGAAGGCACGAGAACAGCCGGTGAAGAGTTGGACGTTCAGGATCGAAGAGTACAGGTTTTATAGCCTTTAATCTTTCGTTTCTCATTATTTCACCATGTTTTCAGTTTTACTTGTTTTGTTTGATTTAGACTATATGATGCTAGGCTAAACTTCATAAACTACCTAGGTCGTGATGAACCTTAATTTGGTTTGATTTTAATTGCGATTTGTTTCGTTATGGATTTTATGTTTTAAGTAAACTGTTGAGTTTGAGTTAATTGATGCGTGTGATTGTTTGGTTCTATTTACTTGGATTTATTGTTTCACATTGCCCTTATTGATTGTTTCATAGGATAGGGTTTTGTTAGGTCATTTACTGTGTGTTCTTGACTTATTTGTGATTGATATCGATTAAAATCATAGAAACAATAAAACTAATAAAACAGATAAAAGTGAGCTGTTGGCCTAGAAAGATGTACAGTGATAGGCTATTGATAGATCTTTGTTGGTCAGGATTGCTAGATTTAGTTCTTCGTAAAGAGCCCGTCTAGATTTGATTGTCAGCTTAGTCTATTAAGTCAATTGAGTCTGCTCAACTATCTTTGATTTCCGCGCTGTAAGGTAGGATTTCGTCATAAAGATACTTAGATATAAATTATTTGCTACAGACGTGCTATTTGTTTTATTTTCGTTTAAGTCGTAGGAGTCTTATTAAATTTTAGTTTATTTTTGTTTTAGTTTTCATTTTTAGTCTACTTACTTGGTCTGTTGTGTTTTTCAGGTATATTCCACATCTTCGTTCGTAAGGACCACCACTGGAGAACCTAGAATTTTCTCCGTTGAAGACTGAGGCTAGCTCGTCAGCAGAGAAACAATAGTCAGAAGTTGATTCGACACCAAAGTCATCACCAAACAGTTCACCACCAGAGAGTCCAGGAAATCAACCAGACGTCCAAATAGCCGACAATTGAACAGTTGCTGCTCAGCCTTCGATGACTTAACCGGAAACCAACCATGCATCGTCACCCACGAGATCAACAATCCCAACTCGTGGCAGATTCCATCATACGTCATGAACAATATCGTTCAAACTAATCATTTTCATGGGCGTGATGACGAGGATGCACCAACACACATTAACCGGCTTTACCGCGTTTTGAAAACTTTAAATTTACAATGTGCAACTGACGATGCCATTTTCTTACATCTTTTTCCTTTTTCACTTGCAGGGAAAGCGGCTCTTTGGCTTGACACTCAGCCACCTGGCACGTTCACTACTTGGGAAGCACTGCGCTCAGCTTTTATCAAAAGATACTTCCCACCTGTTAAAGCGGCTATTCTTCGTGATCAGATTCACTCGTTTCACATGGAGCCGGTATGAACAATATTGTCATGCTTGAGAGCGTTTCCCGAACATGCTAGCTCGTTGCTCACAGAATGGTCTCACACCATGGGCTCTCGTGGAGAAATTTTACAATGGGTTGAACTACGAAACCCAGGTTCGTTTCGACGCGGCTGTGGGAGGAAATATAATGGCAAGGAAGAATGTCATTGAATGCAACAAGATGTTTGAAAGCATTGCTCAATCTGATTTTACCAAAGCGCAACCTCGCTGGAATTCCACTCCCGTCAGCAGTACATCCTCATCTTCTCGAGGTGTACACCAGGTTAATCAAGATACTACTGTGGCTGCTGCTTTGGAATATTTAACGAGGGAGGTGAAGGAACTTAAGACGAAGGTGGAAAAGTGTGGGTTTTGTAGAGGTGGACATGGTACGTTGGAGTGCCCGGTGATGAATCAACATGTCGATTTTGTTGGTGGTCAGAATAGGTTTCCCAACAACTACAACAACAACAACAATCAGAATTGAAACACCTACAAGAACCCAAATCAGAATAACTCCAACTGGCGTCCCGCGGCCGCACCATCCGGCTTCCAAAATTCTTATAATCAAGGACAAGGTCAGTACAATAATAATAATAATAATAATAATAATAATAACAACAACAATAATGGTACTAATGTTCAAAATAATGTGCAGGATTCGAATGGTGGAATGGACGTCTAGAGGACATGATGAAGCAAATCTTGGAGAGAGATCAAGTTACACAGAAAAAGTTTGCCGAACACGATCTGCTCTTCAAGAATCAACAATATTTGTTGCTTGACCTTCAAAGGTCCGTGGGTGATATTGCTCTTCATCTCGATGAAAGACCTCAAGGACAGTTTTCGGGTTCTACTCAGCCGAATCCGGCCGCTCAATTGAAAGCAATTATTACTCGTAGCGGAAGGGTTTTGGGTCCCGAGGTTGTTAAAAAAGGGGTCGGAGTTGTAGAAGAGGATGTGGTAGATGAAGAGATTGATATGGAGGCTCCAGGTAAGTTACAAGGTAAAACACCAAATATTGAGCCACAAATTGAGAAAAAACCGGTTGAATTTCGGCCACCACCCGATATTGATATTGCCCATGTTCCGTATCCCTTTCATATCAAGCATCAAAAGTACACGAGGGAATACGGGCATTTTCTGGATATGTTCCGACAGTTGAAATGTAATCTTCGGTTTGTTGAAGCCCTCCAACACATGCCAAAGTATGCGAAATTTTTGAAAGATTTACTCAAGAGGATAGATCGGTTGGGAGAGGTTACATCTATTCTACTTAGCGGGGATTGTTCGGCGGTAGTATTGAATCGGGTCCTGGAAAATTTATCAGACCCGAGTGTATTTACAATCCCGTGTATGTTCGGAAGTGATATGATGAGCCAAGCATTGACAGATTTGGGTGCAAGTATTAACCTTATGCCATATTCGTTGTATGAGAAGTTGGGTTTAGGCGAGCTTACACCAATTCGTATGTCGTTGTCATTGGCGAATCGTTCGGTTAAGTATCCGCGAGGTATTATTGAGAATTTTCTAGTGAAAGTTGATAAGTTTGTGTTCCCGGTTGATTTTGTGGTACTTGACATGGAGGCCGACGAGAAGGTTCCCATTATTCTTGGTCGGCCGTTTTTTAGAACGGCTAAGGCTCTTATTGATGTGTATGAGGGGAGGATCACACTTCGGGTTGGTGATGATAGTGTTACTTACGATTTTGCTAATTCGATGAAGCACCCGGGTGATAAAGATGATTTTTGTGGTCCATGCCATTCAGTGTATTTTCTTAATTCTTTTATTTTAGGGTTTCGATACGTGCCTTGATTACATTTTCGGAGCCGATTTAGTTGGGATGAATGTGGAGGAAGAGTTGACGGAAATTATGGAGTTTAGTGAGGAAGAAGAGGTAGATGACATTTCTTGCTTGGCGGAGATTATGGAGGTAGTGAGGTTATTTGTGAAAAGGAGATAGAAAAACTCGCTCCGTTGGAATTAAAGGTTCTTCCGTCACACTTGGAGTATGCTTGACTTGAAAAGGGCTCGAATTTGCATGTTATTGTTTCTTCTAAGTTGTCGGAGGAAGAGAAGTCAAAATTGATTGAAGTGTTGAAGTTGCATAAAGGGGTAATTGCATGGAGACTTTCGGATATTCAAGGTATTAGCCCATCTTATTGTACCCACCAGATTTTGATGGAAGATGAGTATAAACCGGTGGTTCAACCCCAAAGACGTCTTAACCCAAATATGCAAGAGGTTGTCAAGAAAGAAATTCTTAAGTTGATGGATGCTGGGATGATTTATCCTATTTTGGACTCTCCATGGGTAAATCCGACCCAAGTTGTCCCAAAGAAAAGGGGAAGACGGTTGTCATGAACGAAAAGAATGAACTTATCCATTCGCGTACTGTTACCGGTTAGCGGGGGTGTATTGATTACAGGAGGTAGAATGATGCTACTCGAAAAGAACACTTCCCGTTGCCGTTTATTGATCAAATGTTGTAGCGTCTCGTAGGTCAGCAATTTTATTGTTTTCTTGATGATTTTTCAGGTTATTTTCATATTCCAATCGCACCAGAAGACCAAGAAAATTTGACTTTTACATGTCCGTATGGTACATATTCGTATCGTCGCATGCCGTTTGGGTTGTGTAACGCTCCGGCTACCTTTCAGCGTTGTATGGTGGCAATTTTTAGGATATGATAGAGACGTCCATGGAGGTTTTTATGGATGATTTTTCGGTGTATGGTAATTCTTTCGATCATTGTTAGGGTAATCTTGAGAGGATGTTGAAGAGGTGCATCGAGACGATGTTGATGTTGAATTGGGAAAAGTGTCACTTTATGGTGATGGAAGGGATAGTATTGGGTCATAAAATTTCAAGAGATGGTATAGAGGTGGCTCGGGCGAAGATTGACACATTTAGTAGGCTTCTTCCACCGACAAATGTTAAGGCTATAAGAAGTTTTCTTGGTCATGCGGGTTTCTACGGCGGTTTATTAAAGACTTTTCAAAGATTACCCGCCCGATGACCCGATTATTAGAGAAAGATGTCCCTTTTGTGTTCGATGACAAGTGTTTGAAGGCGTTCAAGTTCTTAAAAAGAGCAACTCGTGAGTGCTCCTATTCTCGTGTCACTGGATTGGAATTTACCTTTTGAGCTCATGTGTGATGCGAGTGATTATGCGGTTGGAGCGGTTTTAGGACAAAGGTGTGAGAAACATTTTCACCCTATCTATTATGCAAGCAAGACGTTTAATGATGCCCAAGAGAACTACACGACCACCGAAAAGGAACTTTAGCCATTGTGTCTGTATTTGACGAGTTCCGGTTGTATCTTGTGCTTTCAAAGACCACCGTTTTTGCGGATCATGCAGCTTTGCGTTTTACCTTTCTCAAGAAAGACGCGAAGCCCCGTCTCATACGGTGGATTCTTTTACTTTCCGAGTTTGATATAGAAATTAAGGACAAAAAGGGGGCGGAGAATGTAACGGTGGATCATCTTTCCCGTTTAAAAGATCCGAAGAGGGAAGAGATTCGTGAGGAAGAGATTGGAGATTGATTCCCGCATGAGTCAATTGATTTTATTGCGGCCAAAAAGCAAGGTTTGCCATGGTTCTCCAATTTGCTAATTATTTATCTACCGGCCTTGTGTTGAAAGGGATGACTACGCAACAAAAGAAGAAATTTTTTCGGGATGTTACTCAGTATGTTTGGGACGATCCTTTTCTTTTCAAGATTGGTGGTGACCGGATTCTTAGAAGATGCGTGTCGAAAGAAGAAGGTTTGGATATTTTGAGACATGTTCACGAAGGTTTAACGAGAAGTTATCATGGAGCGCATGCCACGGCTCAGAAGGTATTCGATAGTTGTTTTTATTGGCCATCGGTTGTAAAAGATGAGGTGGAATTTGTTAAGACGTGTGATGCTTGTGAACGAACCGATAAAATTTCGTCGAAGAATGAGATGCCTCAAAACCCCATACAAACTCTTGAAATTTTTGATGTTTGGGGTATCAATTTTATGGGATCGTTTCCCGTTTCCAGTTGTCACAAGTATATTATAGTGGCGATACATTATGTTTCCAAGTGGGTTTAAGCCCAAGAATTGGCCACGAATGATGCTAGAGTTGTTGTGAAGATTCTCAAGAAGTTTTTTACTCGTTTCGAGACTCAACGGGAAATTATTAGCGATCGAGGTACTCATTTTTGTAATTCCGTCATGGAGAAGGCATTAGCTCGTTATGGAGTTACTCATCGCACCTCTACCACTTACCATCCTCAAACGAATGGTCAAGTCGAAAATGCTAATAGAGGGGTGAAGAGAATCTTGGAGAAGACGGTGGGAATAAGTCAGAAAGATTGGTCGGAGAAATTGGATGACGTGCTATGGGTATTCAGAACCGCGTACAAGACACCGTTGGGTACTGCACTGTTTATGCTAGTTTACGGCAAAGCATGTCATCCTCCCGTTGAGTTGGAGCACCGGGCGTTTTGGGCGTTGAAGACGATAAATGTTGATCTTACTGAGGCCGCAAAGAAGATGTATTTTCAAATTCATGAGTTAAAGGAACTTCGTGATGCGTCGTATTCTTGATCGTTGGATATCAAGGAAAAGACAAAAGTGTTACACGATCGACGTTTAAAGGGAGGTAAAGACTTCAAGAAAGGTGATAAAGTATTATTATTTTACTCTTGTTTGAAGTTATTTGCAGGTAAACTGAGATCCAAGTGGACGGGACCGTATTTGGTGAAAGAAGTTTTCCCGTATGGAGCGGTGGAGTTAAAGAATCCAGACAACGGAACTTCGTGGAAGGTGAACGGACATCGTTTAAAGCATTATCTTGGAGGTCCGGAGGATTCAATCGAGGTGGAGGAAACTCCCCTTGATCCATCGAACTAAATCATCGAAAAGGGTTCTTGAGTGGAAACTAAAGTCTAGAGTATATATAATTTCTTTTATTTTAACTTTATTTTCTTTGAGTCGCTAACACTATTTTTTGTAGTTTCGTTGCATCATCGAGTTGGTTCAAGAAATCATCACCATCATAACGAGAGGATTTTACGAGATTTAAAGGATGCCAGGTAAGTTTTACACGTAAAAATAACATAAAATAAGCATAACAAAGAGTTGGTAATTTTCTAAAAAAATTAAGGAAAAAAGAGGAACCAAACGTCAAAACTTTCAGTTAAAACATCCCGCCGCGCGGCGCGACGGGGATATATAGCCCTCACCGCGCAACGCGGCCGTGAATTGAGCATAAAAAGGCACCGTGTCGTGCGGTCAGGCACCCATCCCCTGGTCGCGCGGTGCCTAGGGGTATAACCAGATTTGTTTTTAGCTTACACCATATTATATCAAATCTTCATCATTTTTTTCAAACCCCTCTTTCACCCTAACCCAAAACCCACGAGATCTACATCCATTCTTCACCAATTCTACCAATTTTTCATCCTTTTTCACCAATTTAAACCTTAAAATCAACCTAATATCATCCATATATCATAACCCATCAATAATTTTAACCTAATCTTCACTAATCTTCTCACTTGCACACACCTAAGTTCTTACTTTTTTGCAAGTTTTATCTGGGTTTACACCACGTCAAGGTATGATTTCTTGTAATTTTTGTAATCTTTGTGTATCTTAATGTTAGTTTTAGCTTTGGTTTTGGTTACTTTGTTGTTGAGTTTTGTTAAAGTTAGTTGTATAAGTTAGTTTTTGGGTGCGGGTCGGTATGGTTTGGTAGGTTATTTGAGTTTGTTGGTTGCGGTTGGAATTTGTTGAAATTTTATTTTCGCGGTTGCGGTTGGGTCGGTTTGGGTTTTAAACGAGTATATCTAGTATTGAGATTTAGTTTGGGATGTTGTAGTTTGATATTTTTAGTGGTTAAAAACGAGACGGAAAACAATTTTATACAATATATATTTTACCAAAGTTCCGTTTTTCCGCTCGTTTTCGACCCAATTTTCAGGCTGTTGGCACTTGGGTTTAATTGGGACAATTAAAGTGCCGGGAGGAGGTATGAATATTGGTTCTGTTTGAATGTTTCAGGCTTTTGCAAAACTAAATAAGTCTTAAAAAACTTGGTTTTCGGTTAGCTTTATGTGAAAAATAAAACTTCTCGCGCGTACTCAATTTTCATTCAAATGAGTCAGTTTAAGATATTTTGTAACCCGGATTTCCAAACTTAATTTATTTTTAGTTTTTAAAAAAATTAAAAAATACAATTTTTTAAAAAAAAATATTTTATTTTACTTTAATAGTTTACTTACTCCCATTGTTTGTTGCTTGTCTAATTGTTTTTAGGATGTCAAAAGAAGTGGGTAAACGGAAAAGAGGCCCGGTTCCGTGACCACGAGACGAGCCGGACGAGGTGGTTTTTATTAGGCCGAAAACTCGCGTTATTGAATAACAAGAAGGGCCGATCGAGGAAAGAAGAAAAAAACACAAAATATTATTGATAGTTCGTTGCTTAAGTTTGAGGAAGGTTCGTAAGAATATGTTTGAATGTATAATCTCGTCAATTCGGACCTTTTCACCTTTAAAACTATTGTTTGGGACTTGTTGGACACGATTGGTCAAAAATAGCGTGTTGAGGAATTATTGGGCCCGAAATTTAAAGCCGTGTTATGTCTCGAAGAACCGCAATATCATGAGTAGACTTTGGAGTTTTTAAGTACTTTTAATTATAAAGATGGTAATTTTAGTCAACCGGATGCGGTTTCGTTTGCGTTGGGAAGAAAAACGCATGAGATGACTATCGCTAAGATTGCGGTTGGGAGTGGGTTTTATACGAAAGAAGAGGTTCGAGAGCCCGGTTTTAAGACAAGTATACGTGCTGCTTTCACAACTAAGAAACCGGTAAGTTTTGGTAAGGATGAGGTGGTTGCGTTTTGGGATAAGATTGCTATTTGTTCGTTTTCGGGTTCGATGGTGAGCTCGGATATTCGGGATCCAGTGCTCCGTTATATTCATAGGGTTTTGGTGAACACGTTGATTGGTTGGGGATCGGGTGGTAACAAGGTTAATTGGTTGGATATTTTTTGTTTGTTGGCGATGGTAGAAAAGGTGCTGGTTAATTATGCAAGTATTTTGGCATAGTCTTTCCATCGGACGAGACGAGGTGGAACTAAACAGAGGTCAACGCTTGACCTGGGCCCGTATATCACAGTCATTGCTCGAAATTTGGGTGTGTTTAAGACGTTTAAACCAAATACCTGAGAAAGGGGCATGTGAAAGAGTATGTTGGAGTCCATGACTTGAGAAAGGCGGGTATTTTAAAGATGAGTGACCCGTTAGAACGGGAGGATGTTAAGATGGGTCCACAAGTTCATCCGCCGTCGAATACCGAGGCTGCTGCGACTATGAGAGCCGGTTTGCCAACCCGACATCAGAGGCCGATACACAGATCCAAGAGACGGGGTGTTCAGTTTTCGGTTAGAGAGCCTCGTCCTTAGACGATTACTGTAGAGTCGTTATATGACCGGATGGAGTCCGGTTTTGACCAGATTCAGGGATATGTGACAGAACAGTGTGATGACTTGAGGTAACTTATGAGAGAGAGCCAGCAGAGGCAGGATGACCAGATGAGATATTTGATGAATGGGTTAAGGATTAGTTTGCCTGATTCTCTCCGACAGCCGGATGTTGCGGGTCCGAGCGGGTCGAGTGCTCCGGGTGGTTCGGGTTATGGTTATGGGGCGCCGTTTTACCGACCGGGTGATCCAGAATTCGATAATGCAGAGTCGTTTCACATTTATGAGCAGGATTCAGAGGAAGAATATGAGTACAATGATTGAGTTTGGGATGACGCAGCAGCATGGGAGTTCGTATCTTTTATTTTTTTAGGATGTTTTATTTTTTCTTTTTATGATGTTTTTATTTTTCATTTGGTCTGTACTGATTTTAATTTAGACCAATGTTGCAAAAGTCACTAGGCGGTCCCTAGGCGGCTGAACCCCTTGGAGGGAGTACTCGGAGTACTCGGGGAGTACTCGGAGAGTACTAGGACATGATAAATATAAAGAAAATTAGATTTTGGGTAATATATATATGTATATATTAAATATCATAAGTTTACTAATATTATAGAAATACGAATTATGTTGTATTTTTTAAGTCAAAATAGACCCAAGTTAACCGACTAGATGTGATTCAGGCTAATATTGACCACCTTTGACCAATTTTTAGTAACTAGACGGAGTTAAAGAAACTCCCCTCGGCACCATACCTTGTAGCGTGTACTCGGAGAGTACTCGGCATTGTAGACCTACTTTTACAATATTGATTTAGACTATTTGGTTGGGTTTGGAGGGTTGGTGTTGTGTGACTAGTTAAGACTTATAAGTAACCACTATTTTCTAGATATTATGTTTGATGTTACTTAGGTTTATCGAGAGGAGTGACCATGTTCGTTCAGAAAGAGAGAATGAGTTTCTAAATCATGTTGAGCGGTCGGTAAGAAGAGCACCCGTGGAAATAGACTGGCACATGGACAGTCTCGCATATTACCAGCTAAGTCTTTTCCATTGTACTATGTTTTTATGTTTTTATGTATTTTTATGTTTTTATTGTTATTTATTTTAGGTTTTTGCTTTTAGTTTTTGTTTTTAATTTTTATCGAGTCGTGTTTCTCGTACCCGCATTGAGGAAAATGCAAAATTTAAGCGTGGGGATGGGACACAAGTATTTAAACTAATTCTAGTGTCGTTTTTATTTTATTTAATTATATTTAAAAAAAATTGAAAAATGTTTTTAAAAAATGTCCCTTGAATATAGTTTTTTGCATTAAAGTGGGAGATGATGATATTTATCGGAAATCGGTTTTTCAAACTACTAATAATATGATATAAATAAAAGAAAACGCACTTAACTTGGGATGTGTCGGTAGCCTCAGCCTTGAAAATGAAAAGGCAATTTGATAAAATGGTTAAAATGGAAATCTTTTGTGGGTAAAACGTTTTGTGCGTGGAAGATAAGTAATGAAAGGTTGGGCCATACTCAAGCCTCAATTATGGTATGAAAAGTGGAAATATTATGAGTTTTAAAATTTGAATACGTTATCATATGATGCTTGGGTGGGTTTAACGTTAAAGTATGCCATGTAGCCTATGATATAAATCTTAAACTGCTTAGTTTTAGTGTTTTACACTTCATTGCGTATGATTTTATAACCTTAAATATTGTATTGATGGATGCCCCGGGTCCGGGGACCATGGGTCTATATGCAATCCATTCATCTGGGTATTCACAATTCCTAAGTGGGGTTGTGGATATTTAAATAAAGCTAAAAAGAGCAAACCCTTATAAGTCAATAAACCATGATCACTACGTACAAAAAGTACAAATACACTACTGACTTGATCATCCACGTTGTTTGTCATGTGGGTTCTCCTTACTCGCGTCTCATTACCATTAAGAAACGGACCACAAGGGAAACGCCACATGTAAGCCCTACAGATGAAGTTTTGCATACTCACCTATGGTGATGGTTCGGTGTATTGCTTGATAACGAGGGTATGTCATATTGTGGGGAACACTAGTTGTTAATTAATTGTACCCTAATCGTATCTAATGGCTGCTTGGTAGACTTTGATGCTTAAGCTTAGGTGGATAAACAATACCCTTGATCGTCTTAACTATTCATGAAAAAAAAGAGCAAAAAAAGTTTTAAATATGCTAATTTTGAGGTTTAAGTCAAGTTGGGGTGGTCTGGTCCGGTAAAAGCTGAAAATAAGCAGGTCTTAATTGTGTAAACCACTGAGCTATATTATTGTCGGGTCTTATTTGTCTCGGTAAAGATTAAGACATGGGTTTAAGCGGACAACAATATCGGTGATCACGGTTTTTGCGTTTATCTGAGCTTTAAAAAGTTTTAACCTATATAATTTTAAGACCGTATTTTCTGATTCTGATCCAACTGCATCAGACTTTTTCAGGGACGAAAAAAGAATAAGTGTGGGGATATTTGATATAAAGCTAAATATTTATGTTTCACGTGTATATTTTATTTAATATTTTAATAGTTTGTGTTCGTTTTTAGTAGAGATTTGTATACTACTAAAACTTTTATGTTTCGTAGGCAATGGAAGTTGATCGTGATAAAAAAAGGGGCGAAAAACGAGTTAAAAAGCCAAAATGGAGATCCGGAACGAGTCAGGAAGGAACAAGACAGAGAACCGATCAGATCGGGCCGGTCTAACCGGCCCCCTATTGTGACGCGCCGCACGGCTAGGCACCCATATCCTGGTCGCGTGGCACCTAGAGGGAGCTGATGGAATTTTTTAGTTCGTTTTTGTTACTTGTTGGGCCTTGTTTTCGGTATAAAAACATCTTTAACTTAAACCTGAACATACCCTGCTTCCACCAGACGAACTTGGAGTTTCTTGGAGCATACTTTCGAGTCTTGTGGTGATTTTGAAGGCACAAGAACAGCCGGTGAAGAGTTGGACGTTCAGGTTCGAAGACTACGGGTTTTATCGCCTTTAATCTTTTGTTTCTCATTATTTCACCATGTTTTTAGTTTTACTTGTTTTGTTTGATTTAAACTACATGATGCTAGGCTAAACTTCATAAACTACCTAGGTCGTGATGAACCTTAGTTTTGTTTGATTTTAATTGAGATTTTTTTCGTATTGGATTTTATGTTTTAAGTAAACTGTTGAGTTTGAGTTAATTCAGCGTATGATTGCTTGGTTCTATCTACTTGGATTTATTGTTTCACATTGCCCTTATTGGTTGTTTCATAGGATAGGGTTTTGTTAGGTCATTTACTGTGTGTTCTTGACTTGTTTATGATTGATATCGATTAAAATCATAGAAACAATAAAACTAATTAAACAGATAAAAGTGAGCTGCTAGCCTAGAAAGATGTAAGGTGATAGGCTATTGATAGATCTTTGTTGGTCAGGATTGCTAGATTTAGTTCTTCGTAAGAAGTCCGTCTAGATTTGATTGCCAACTTAGTCTATTAAGTAAATTGAGTCTGCTCAACTATCTTTGATTTCTGCGCTGTAAGGTAGGATTTGTCATAAAGATACTTAGACATAAATTATCAAATAACCGTAAAGAAGTTTAATTCATAAAACTGGTGAGTCTTAAAACTTGTTAGAAATCCATAGGCGTCTTCTTGAAGTTCAAGGATCCTGTTTGGGTTTTCTGTCAAGGGTCTATTTTACGATCCCGGTTCCATAACTTAAGTTTCTCATTTAATTAATGTAACACCCCGCAACCGCAGCGGAAACGTAAACGGGATGCGACAGACACCTCTGATATCAACCACATTGTTTATAAAGAAAACTAAATGCATTAATATACTTCAAATTACATTATCTTGTATTTCATTACCGTCTAGGTGATACACGCATCATACAATACGATACACAATTCTATTTGTTATAATGTATCCTAACATCCTGCACGCAAATCTTACACACATCAAGCGCTTAGCACGTAAGCAATCACTTCATCTTAATTGTACCTGAAAAGCATGTGAGAAAACGGGTCAACTACGAATAGTTGGTGAGTTTCACAATTTTAGTAAACCATGATAAATCCATATCATAATATAATACTATCTGGGGACGCTGTTAACCCAGTACTGTACTCACTCTGGGGGCAATGTTAACCCGGAAACACTTCTAGGGACCCCTGGGGACACTGTTAACCCAGTACTGTACTCACTCCGGGGGCAATGTTAACCCGGAAACACTTCCAAAGACATCTGGGGACACTGTTAACCCAGTCCTGTACCCATTCCGTACGATTCCCGTACAATCAAATATTTATAAATACACGCAAATCCATGCGTTCAGTATGTATTTAAACATTTCAATAGTAACATGCTTTCCGCCCCGGGAAAATATTTGAAAACAATTCAGAAAAAGGGGCTCGTGAAACTCACCTTAGCACATGCAAGCAGGTAGCAACAATCATTATCAGTTAACACGTCCAATCTGTAATATGATCCCTACGATCGTTACTATACACTCATTATTAATATAACTTTAACCAGGTTAACCGGTACATCTGGGGACACTGTTAACCCAGCACTGTACCCGTTCTGGGGGCAAGGTTAACCCAGAAACACTTTTCCGGACTCAGATTGTGATGTCGTTTAGAGTTCAACATTCAAATCTTCTAAAAGCTTGTTTTCCCCATTTTGCGTGCCTAGCACGGTTATCCAATTTTATGTTTCAAAATGAGTTTGGTCACACACGACCCAAAAATAGTTGTTGACTGATAATTTAATTAAAGTGGTTAAATTAGTACTCGGTTTAGACGCCCCGATTGACCGCGGGACCCGTTTCCGTCTTTGGCGTACCGGAAACTGTTAAATCGGTTAAAAATACCCAAATCATCCGAATTATTTTCGGATGATTCATTTTTACTTGTTTAACTCAATTATATGAAAATAGTCCATTTTTAGGGTTTTTATACACCAGTCAGCTCGCTTAAGCGAACTTCACCGGTTTACGCGTTTTAACTTTAAAAGTTTGATAATTAGCACAAATAATTATCCGTTTAACCTCGGATCTTGAAATTTTGTACAAATAACATTTTGACCGTGTTTATAAAAATATTTCCAGAATTAATTTCTATATTTAAAATTTATTTATCTATTTTTAAACACCATTTAAACACTAAATATGTCGTAAATACCAAACTATCTTAGAAAAATCCCAAATTTTTCCTGGATGTCCCTTGCCATCCACATAGTCCCCTGTAATTTTTCCAGAACCAAAATATTCTTTTACATGCCCTTTTTACTAAAACCGAGCTAGAAATCACTAGAACTCGTTTAACCGAAAAGCCTACTTAGACTTCTCCAACAGACCTCAAATTTTGTGTGTGACTTATACATGATATGAAAATCTTATCTGAAATTTTCCAGAATTTTTCATGATATTTAACTATTTTTCACCATTTTTGGCCAAAACCGAGCATTAAATTCACCAAATATTCATCCTTTGTCCAAAAATTACCAAAAATTCACAGAACTCTTATTTTCATGTGTAGAACATCCCTGTAAAATTTCATGACCTAAATCTAAACGACCAACAATCTGTCCAAAAACACATACACCGACATAAACCGAATATACCTTTCGTTTTCCGCCACTACAAGCTACAAACTCGTCTTTCCGCCTTATTTACCACTAAGTACAGAACCTACAACCAACATACCACAATACCAAGCAAGTTACACTCACGATCAAGCCTCTTACACTATAGTTTCGGTTATGATTCAAAAACAAAGATTTAAACCGTAAAAATTCGTTTTTGGTTCGTTTAACTCCTTTCTTGGACCAAGATCCCTTGTATAACCCGTATACATCACTTGATCACGCAAGAATCGGTTTTCATCTTTGAAACTTCATTTTCTTGCAAACAAACTCAAGAAACGAAGATGGAAACGTAAATAACTCGACTTTTTACCTCGGTTTTCTTGATAAAATCTCGGTTTTTATGATCTTGATGTGGAGAGGATTGAAGTTCCTAGAGATTTTTGTTGTAAAAAAAGAAATGAAAGGGCTAGGGGAATCCCCCATTTCCGATCGGAGTTAGTAGAGGGGTGGGGTGGGACCCACCTCTCCAATATTAGCCACATATTTGGATTTTCGTAATCCGGATAACGTTTTGGATAATCTGGTTCAGTTCGTTTTTCGGTTAAATGTCTAATTCGGCTTAAAACGAGGTTAAAACGGTCGTTTTCGGCTTAAAAATTAAACTTATATAAAACCGATTTAAAAACTTAAACCATGACATTTATTAACTTAAAACATCATATCATTAGTTATCGCGCATCTTTTTCTGCTTGATCGATCATCTCTTGCTCGGTTTGGTATTAAAGGTTTCGTTTAACGTACCGACGTACATTAAATCGAAATTCTTTTTCTGTGCCGTACTTTACTTATCCCGAAGCTTTAATACTTTGTAAACATCGCTAATATTATATATTTCATCTATAATTGAACCCTTGATTCATTCGGGTTTCAATAACTATCGATCGTTTGATCGCATATTCAATACGGTGAATTATATATTCACGTACAATCAATACAATGAACCATGTATTCTCGTATAATTACCATGGTAACTCATGTACCCGACATTACATATGACGTAACTAACGTCTACCGGTTAGGGTATACTTGGTTTCGTCGGAATCGTTACAATTAATAACCTTAACTTTGGGGATTCTAGCCTAGGTTGTTGTTTTTATCATGTAAATTAATCTAACTTTTCTTAATAGTTTATTATTATAATTAAATTAGGGTTAAGTTTTATATTAAATTAATTATTTTAAAGGTAATGATTATGTTTTATTATTATTTTATCAATTAGGTTTAGGTTTAATTAATTAATTATTAGTTTAATAATTAGTTTAGTTAAGTAATCATTAGTTAATCATTATTAAGTTTTAATTAATAGTTAATTATTTATTTAAGGTGTTTTAATTAATTAGTTTAAAAATCCCCCCTCAAATATTATTAATAACTATTCGTGTCTTGTAGTTGAGTCTTGTTTGCTAGTTTCGTAATTTAAAGAGTCTTGTGGGTTCGATATCCGGACTTACTTAGTTGTACTAGAGTCGACACGTACACTTGCCGGTTAGTAGTTTAACAGTCTAGAGTATTACTTAGTGTCTAGTTTTAGCGTATTTTTATTTGACTACTTTTAGTACATCAAAGCCGCACGGTACGAATCCTTATACGGCCAAAAATGTAGAACACCGGTATGCTTGTCTAAAACCGGAAATAATCAATTGGGCCCGAGATAGTCCAAGAAACCACCGATAAGATTTTGCAAATCCGCGAACGACTTAAAACGACGCGAGACCGCCAAAAGAGTTACGCCGATGTCCGTCGTAAGCCGTTGGAATTCAATGTAGGTGATAGAGTTCTATTAAAAGTTTCGCCATGGAAAGGCGTTGTTCGCTTCGGTAAGAAAGGAAAACTTAGTCCTCGTTTTGTAGGACCATTCGAAATACTCGAGCAAATCGGTACAGTTGCATATCGTTTGCGACTACCTGAAGAAATGAAAGGGATACTCGATGTATCCACATCTCTAATTTGCGTAAATGTCTAACCGACGTATCTTTTTCAGTGCCCTTAAAAGATGTTGAAATCAATAAAAATCTAAAATTCATAGTATAACCAATACAAATCGAAGATTCAAAAACAAATAAACTTAAGACATGAACTTTGAAATTGGTCAAAATAAAGTGGGACTCATGAAGAGGTCCCGAATATAATTGGGAACTCGAATCCGAAATGAGGAAAAAGTACCCCCACTTGTTTTAAGAAGCGAATCTCGCGGACGAGATTCATTCCAAGGTGAGAAGGATGTAACATCGTGAAAGTTTTGGATCAAAGTTGCCAATTTTTTAAACTCCTAGGACCAAATTGAAAAATCTGTTTCTGTGGCCGATCACGATACGCGACGGCTTAGACCTACGCGATGACGTGGTCTAACACAGGGATACGCGTCCCGCCACGTGGCATAAAGTCCACCACGTGGCAAACCTACATGATGTATCATTACCCTACGTCGCAATACGCGACGGGTGTCCTAAAACATCTCTCTAAACCTCGATGAGTGTGCCACCTCGTAAACCGTGCCCAATCCCTACTTACCTCGTAATTCATGCCATGTATCAAATGACAATATCTCGAAGAACGTGTCACCAAGGTGACGACCGATGACCCGCCTTGAAGTGCGTGCTAACAAAATTTGAAGAACGCGTTCCTCGATTTGCGTGCCAATGGTGTGTTGATCAAAAAGCTCGAGAAACAAAGAGGCGTGAAAGTGCTTCCCAAGTGACTAGGTTTTGATAAGAAAAACAAGGTAGGCATAATGCCTAAATAAAATAATAATAAACTATTAAAGGCATAAAACCCTAAGTCGAGGATATACTCGATATCTCGAGCTAATGAATAAAGAAAATATAAGTAAAGAAATATAATAAAAAAGATCTTTTTTATTGATAATACTATTATTATTTGAGTTTCTTAAATAATAAGTAAAATGATTAAAGTATACGTTTCTTCAAGAAGAAGGAACGTAGTGTTAGAAAAGTAAATAAGTTAAATTAAAGATTTTCAACTTATAAAAGAAAAAAAGAAAGAATATTTAAACTAAAGTTTTAAAAGAAAATATAATCGAGGTAAAGACTATACAAAAGAGACTAAATGTCTTAAGCCAGATTAAAGATCTGGTATTAATAAAAGGTTATACTCGTACTATAGGTCCGACGTAACAAGGAAGAACCGGTCAGTGTATTGAAGCTGACCTTTTCAAAGAAAGGTGAATACGCCCAACTTTATAAACTTATATTAATCGAGTCAAACTAAAATTTGATTACATGAGATTACTTATCTCTAAAATATTATAAAAAAAGGTAATTGTTGGCCCTCAGACTGTCGTGTACGTTTGTTTGGATCCTTACATATGTGGTACGTCGATGGGCACACCGCACCACACCTGTTTATTTGTCTCCGCCACGATGGGCCAGACCTAATTTATATCCGAGTGAGGGTAATCATGTGTATACTGATGGTATCTAAGTTATATCGAACGCTGCGGTGTTTGCTGAGCGGTTTCGAGTATAGCTAAGTTTATGATTGTGCTTTGTTTTAAACTTGATTATTCCTATGCAACGATAGGCCGGACCTAAGTTATGTCTCGAGGGGTAATCAAGTAAAGAAAATACTTTATGCGTCAGCTTATTCACCAGCATGTGTTGCTGACATTTTTTTAAACATTTTTCAGGTAATGAATGATAGCCTCTTGAAGCATCGAAGTTTGAGTAGGCGATCTGATGGCTCAGGTCATTTTTGATAAACTTATAATATGTGTAAATGATGATTTAGATAAACAAGTAAACATTAAATGGGTATTTATAATCTCGTCTTTTGATATGTAAATAATAATATTTTAATCCACGCAAGTATAATTTCCTCGTAAAACACGTAACTCTGATTTAATTAAAAAAACGGTACCAATTGTTGGTCGCACGCCCAGGACTAAGATGGGGGTGTGACAATTTTCACATTTAAGATTATTTCAATTATGCAAATTAATTTTATAACATGTGTTGAATTTCATCTCTCGTTCACAATTTCAATAAATGCTACAATTTCATTAATGGTACAAGCTACCCCCTCTAGTTTCCACAAAATGTTTCATGTTACTTATATTTTTCTTTATCGTCGTGTCTTTCTGATTGTCTTCTTTCCGCCATTTAAACATTCGTTCCGCTGGTCCTTCAAGCCACCGCGTAGCCTCACAAGACTCAATAGAAATGGCCGCCATTATCCCAAATCTCTTAACCCAAATCCATAACATAACTACTCAAAACTCGCAAAATGGTCCAATCTCACAACCGAATTACCACAACAACTTCAACACCAAGAAACGTAAGAACTTTGTTGTGACCAACACTACCCAACCCCAAAATCCTCAAGTTTCTCAAGTTTCTTCCAGGAAACAGTATTCGAGTCCTTACCCATTTTGTGACACTTGCAAACGTCATCATCCTATCGGTATCCAATGTCAGATATGCTCTAACTGTGGGTGACTCAGACGTCTCCACAATGAATGTTATAATATTATGCAAACCCAACCTATGAATCAATCCATTGTTTCGTCATTTACTCAACCCTGCACCATGCCTTATGTTCATCCCTTTGCTCCCACAACCCCTACTATTTGAGCTTTCTTACCAACCTTGTATTGACAAATACTATTTTTACAATGTTGCTAGTTAAGTTGCTTGATGAAGTAAAGAGCACATAGTCATGAATGGTGATGAAGAAAAACCACAGAGAAACTACAGTTAACCTCGAGACAAGAAAAACCATAGAGAAACTCTTGAAAAATTTTCTCAGAAATCCTAACATTGTATTTTTGTTTGTTTGAGTATCGAACTGAAATCAGAAGGTATAAACAAGTACATTGATACTCTTTTTGCATCTAATGATTTAGTTTTGAAGGGACTAATCGTAAAATTGTTAAAGAACTGATAATTGATCCATAATAGTGATCCTGTTAATCAAATTGTTAGTTAGGGTTTAATATCGATGATATATCAATATCATTGATACAAATTTTAATGTAAAACATAATGTTTTGAACAATTTAGGAATTCAAATTGCAAGGTTTGAATTTCTGTGTTCTTCGTAATTTGACTTTGACAATTTTTTGTCAAAGTAACCATTCGTTTATCAAGTAACGAATGAGTTTCTCATTCGTGTTACTGTTGATAACGAATTTACACATTCATTATGATTCGTAATGAATAAGGGTCATTCGTTAGTTCATATAACAAATGAGGCTTGATTCTGTTAATGAATGTGCTAATATTAACGAATATGGTCATTCGTTGTTCATTAAGGTATATAGTTTGAACAGAATGTGAATGTTTTCACCAAGTGTTAAAACATTAGATATTTTAAAGTATAAATATGGTTTTAACTTGTTCAGTTTTTATAGATATGGCTGACGATATGCCTATTAATGTTCCTGAGAAAGAGCAACCTATTGTTCAAGAGGCTGAGGTAGCTCAACCACCAGAAGAAGCACAATATTTGTGCGTTCTTAAATGAAGATTTCTTTGGACGAGCGATGTTTGGTAGCATTATTTGTGTTTCTTAAACGATAGAGAATACATTACGCTATTTCTACGGATGTATATATTTACTTCAGTATCATCAGACCATTCAGGAACACGACAAAGTACATTCCAGAGAATAATCATATTGAAGCTGAAAGTGAGGATAAGAAGATCGTGATTGGTGTTTCTTTGATGCGTAAGGTATTACGATTTCTAGATACCAATGATGACATGTGTGAGTTTGAGAAAGACTTGATCAAAGGATTACTTGGATGATCAAAGTATAAAGGCGATCTTGTCAAATTCCCAGTACAACAAGGCATATCTTTGTGAGCATTATAAGTACTTGTACATGTACTTATACATTGCCTTGGTAGACGTAAAGGTGGATTTGACGAGTGTATAATCATGTTGCAGTCGGCTTTTGTTGCACGTGTACTCAACAAGCCATTCAATTTCTCTGAACTGGTGTTTTATCATCTAAAGGAGAATTGTACTACTCATCACCTAAAGAATAAGTTTTTAATGTATCCAAGATTCTTATAGCTTATCATTAATCATTAGGAACCGAATCTGGTGAAAGATCTAGGGAATTCTGACTATATAAAGGTACTTGAGCATATGAATGAAGATACGATGAGGCTGTTGGGATAAAAAATGATCAAGGAAGATTGGAATCTTCTCAACCTCCTCAAGAAATAAGCTAAGTATGGAGTACGAGCAACTAGGCACTTCAAGCAAGCCTAACACTTATTCAAGCAATGTATCTTACATCGATCAAGGTTATCTTCTAGAATTCTTCTAAGTCTTTTGTTTGAGAAAACTACACTTCTTCAAGCAAGGTTATTCTTCAGTCTAGCATGGTTTGTTTTAGAGCAAACCTTGACCATAACTAAGCTTAAACCAAGTAATTTGGTGGATCGAGCAAGGTTTTAATAAAGGTGATCTCAAGCACACTTGAAAGAAGTCAATGAAATTATACTAAGGAATTCTACGAGCAAGGTTCAACCTCGTGCAAGCTACAGTACCACCAGCACACTTAGTTTGCTAGAATAAGTTATCAACAAAAGGTTGAAGAGATCAAGGAGAACAAGTTTTCTCATAGGATATTATCGAGCAAAGTTTTATTATATCATGAAGATTGAAGTCTGCTTGAAGAATATTTTCTAAAGAAAATATTCTAAGTAAATGCTTTCTCAAGTAACTATTCCAGCACACTTATGAATTACAAGGTCTGCTCGATAAAGACAAAAGCTTACTTAAGACTTGTTTACACTTGTAATATTTTTGAATATGTTTTAACAATCATTAGGGTTTCTAAAAGGTGTCAGGTGTGCATATTTAAGGAAAGTTTAGGTCACATTTATGAAAAGGGGTTGAATTACGGCTGATTAGACACTTTATCAGCATACAGAACATCTTTGTACAGAAAGTAGCCCCACTTGACATTCCATATAGAAACCCTAAAGTTATTCTTTTGTATTATTGCTTAATATCAATGGAAATATTTTGAATCTCTTGCGTATTTGTCATCTTTGTGTTATTTGAGTGGGATCTTGATTGCTATTGATTTCGCCTTTAGAATTCATTGGGTTTTTACATTAGCTTATTCGTAATCATCTTGTCAATTAAGTTATTGGGTACGAGGTTGATGGTGAGTGAGTAAATCGATCTTGACAGAGGCATGTGAGAACTTATCATGGACAGACAATTAAGAACAAACATAAGTTCAAGAGGTTAATTGGTCACGTTGCTCAAGCTGATTATGTAGCTCCACCTGATGATCATTGGATCCATGATGATTTGGATTACGAACGTGAAGGTGGTGAAGGTGGACACGATGATGGTGATAATGATAGTGATGGTGGACCTCGTGGTCCAGGTGGTAAGGCTCATGATGTTGCTAAGCGTAAACGTAAGGGTAAAGCTGTTGCGGTAAATAAACCGGCAAAGACGAGAACCCGTAGAGATTCAGGTGTCAAGATACAAGAATAATAACGACAAGTTCTACAGGTTATGGTATCTACTCCTAATGTATCTACTCAACAAAAACCGGTGGTTACTAATCCTACAAGTACCCCGGTTGTTACATTATTGACTACAGCTTCCTCTGATATGAGATTTGCATCGATTCCTCAATCCATGTTGTCTACGACGCCATCTCCTCACAAACTATAGCCAACAAGTCCATCTCTTCCTGCAAATGGCGGCGGATAGATTGTTTCAAGAACAAATGAAGGTTGATCAAAGACATATGATGAGAGGTTTGCAGTTTCTACAGAGAGAAAATCAAGAATTGAAAGCCCTGGTTACTTCTCAGGGGGAGAAGATTGCTAAACAAGATGGAATTATCCTTCAACTGACATGCAAAGATGATATACTCAAGAAATTGAAGGATAACGATGATGATAAAGATCCCAAGGCTGGAGGATTTGATTAGCAACCAGGTGTTGGTGCTTCATTATCAGGGAATGTGCAGCCGAAGGAGATTCTGATAAGCATATTGTGATGTTTAGTGATCCTACTAATGTGTAACCCGTAAACACTTTGATGGTAAAAATGATGTCATTTGTTGATGAACTGGAGGTTTTCATAAGTATGGTGAATGCGGATGATATAGAAGAAGGTGAATTTGTTGAACACTCGTTGACAAAGGAACAAATTGTCTTGCTTCTGGGTTTGAATGAGGAGGCAGTGGATATGCTGGAATAAGAGGAGGATGTATGGATACTTATGAGTTAGGTTTGACACGAGTGTTCCATAAAGGAACACTTCGTTTAATTATGATTAGCTGGAAGCTGAAGACGTGACAACTGAGGAATATCCTGACATGTACACTCGTACTAATTCTGATGGTGGAATTTCATTTTTCACAACCGAGAATTTTATAGCATCTAAAGACCATTTGAGTAAAGATAATGATAAAGAAAGGGGGAAAAGTAGAGTATTTGATACCGAGACAAGGACTTCTTATGATGGGATATTCACACACAATAAATCAAAGATGAACAAGATTATTGAGATGTTAAGGTATATTGATCGAGAAGACGATGTGCAGTCAAAAGTCCGTGCAACATGTCTTTAAATGAAGAAGTTCGTTGCTGTGAAAACGGTGAAAGGTAATATAATATCATGGATGTACGATCCCGATTTTTAATTATGTATTGTAAAAAGGGTGCACGACATTCAGTACTTTAAACATATTGCTGACATGCTGACATTGCCGAGATGGGACGTACAAACACTTGCTAATAAATGATTTCTTAATAGTGGTGGAAATCAATTGGCGGGATGGTTCTGTCAGCAACTTTTACATGAAGTGAAGTATGGTTTTAAGTTTTTCAAGCCGCAGGTGCCTACACGAAAGTATATCGATGAGATAGATCCGCGCACCGGCAGGAGAAAACTTATGCTTAATCGCACAATGAAGAAAGTTCATGTAAGGACGTTTCCGCAAACTCTTTATAAGAATTTCAATAGGTGGTACTACGACAATAGGACCGGTGAAGCTGTGATCGCTTTAGGAACGGGCTTGAAGACAGAGTTTGTTAGGGTGATCGACCCTATGTGGCTAGTTAACCTGTCTGAATCTGACAACAATGTGTTTTTCAAGAATCAGATCAGATGGGCGAACGTCCAAGATAATAAGCTAGCTTCGCAATTTCAACATGTTGTTCATGTTGGTAACGCGTTTGGATTCCGTAGCTGCTCAAATGGGAAGACTAGTCATTTTTATACCAATAAGGACGAAAAGCTAGAGACGATGGGGAGTTTGTTGATACAGGTTTTTGCGTCTCGGTCTTTGTTTAATGTATTTTGGTTATAAATATAAAGTATAAGGGTATTTAGGTAAATGTATATGTACATTCGCTATAGTGTAAGGCTCATTTGTTAGAATAGCTAATAACTAATGAGTCCCCCTATTTATTCGTGTTCATACGTTAGTGATGTTAATGAATGTAACTAACAAATGTTCTTATTCGTTATAGTAACTTATAGGTGTTAAGGTATGATAGCGAATGACACTCATTCATTATGGCATGTATAACAAATGAGGTTATCTCATATATATATATATATATATATATGGGTAGGTTAAAATAAAACGAGATGGTTTTCTAAAAAGAGTAAGAATAGATCTAGGCCATTGGATTTAAGATCTAGTGGTTGAGATTGTTAGTTTCCAAAATGTCCAATAGTATTCTAGGATCTAGGATTTAGGCTACATAGTTTCTAAACTTCAAATTTTATGCCCTTCTTACCATTCTTAGAAAACTATTTCTTTTTATTTATCCTTTATATATATATATATATGTGTGTGTGTGTGTGTGTGTGTGTGTGTGTGTGTGTGTGTGTATGTGTGTGTGTGTTGGATCATTTTAGAAGAGAGAGTGAAAAATTAGGGATTAATGGAGTTACACATTCACTTCTCGCTGTAATATCACTTCTCGCAAGATCCATCCCCTATATATATATATATATATATATCCCTTGTAAGTTATCGTTTAATTAACAGTTTTGTTTATTATTGTTTGAGCCTCGTTACTCTGTCCGTATACTCTCTTAGCATACACAGTTAACGTATTTTAATTGTATCTTATATCAATAGACTAGATCCGTGATAGCAATCGATCACACATGGTTTTCTCATATACCCTTAGGGTATTTAACCAAATAGATAGAATTTTTTAAATTATTTGTTGTTGTTTAATTTCAATCTATGTAATGTGATATTATTTGTAATAATATGAATTTAATATATTGACGCTTTAAGTATTGTTACGTGCAATGAACTATCGTATATCCCCAATATATTCCGTCATAGATTGGGGTGTTATACTATGTCTGATCAAAAGCCTAAACATGAGTTTGAAATTAGGATAAAACTTAACAGAGAGTTAAACTTTTATTAACAAAGGTCAAATAAGGAAAAATAATGTAAAATATGGGACTTGTAGCTAAAATATTCTTAGATGAGAATATTATCGGCCAACTAAAAGAGGAAGAAATTATTAAAATCCAGTTTTCCTAACTTATATAACTCTAAATATTATTTATTATTTGATACATTAAGATAAGACTAATAATTATCAACTATAATGCATTAAATAACTTTGTAATACATTTTGATGGTTTAACTAGCTTTTTATCTTTCGTATTATGAGTTTTTTTTTCTAATATTGTCGTTTCTAATATTGTGAATATATTTTTCTAGATTTTAATTTAATTTACTATAAGGAACTTTATAACATACTTGGACCTGTTTTGATCTATTTATGTTTGGTTATGTTCGTTTATGTTTATTTTCATGTGTAACATTGAATGGATCATCTTCTTAATGTTTTGTTTTTTTTTCTTTGTATTCATTTAAGCGTGTTTATTTATATTAATTTATGTTTGTTTACGCTCGTTTTCATGTGTTCATGTATATTCATTTGTGTTCAATTAGGTTCGTTTATATTCATGAACTGTTCATTTAAATTCTAGATGAACGAACATTTAACATTGGTGTGTATCAGGGAGCATTAAGATCAAAAACTAAATCAGGCATGATTTTATAATTTAAGCTATCATAGTATTTTAGTAATCAAGGTTGGCGTGATGGTGGTATGAGGAATGAAGATGAAATGGGTTGACCTGAATAGGGTTTCATAAATAAAAGAAGAGGTAATGGGCGACTAAACCTGAACCGATGGTATATTAACCGATATTCATTCGGCGATTCAAGAAAAATCCAACAAAGAATGGGCGGTTGATGTAGGCGATGATAGTGGTTGACGCATGAGAGGGGTGGTTGTTAGGCGAAGTGGCAGTTAACCGGTTATGGAGATGATAGGGTTCACTAATGAAAGGGTTTTACAAATAAATGAGATGCTACAACCCATTTAAGGGCTATCAGGGTTTCGTGATAACCATAACTCGTGAAAATTATTGTTTGATTACGAAAGAACTTCATGAATAAATGAGATGTTATAACCCGTTTAAGGGTTATCCGGGTTTTGTGAGACTCATGACCCGCTTTTTTTTAACTTAAATGAGATATTATACATGTTTAAGAGTTATCCGGTGGTTTTGGTGAAACCCACGACCCGTGAAAATTGTCGTTTGATGATAAAAGGGTTTCACAAATAAATGAGATTTATAACATATTTAAGAGCTATTCGGGTTTGGTGAGACCCATAACCCACTTATTTTTAACTTAAACGGGTTAAACGCATAGAATTTCCCAACTCATGAGTGAATGAATCAAGTGATGTCATTGAAAAGTGGGGGTCGGGAGAGATCAGAAAGTGACACCTATAATTTTTTGATAGACAATTATATATAGGATACATAAATATAGATATAGATGTTAACATGCAATTAAGTAGATAAAATCTTTCATATTAACAATATTTTTAATTAAATCAGATCATTAAAGTCTCAATTATAAGTCTTTAGTCTTTTAGAAACTTCCACACGTATAAAGTAAAATTTTCTAGGTGAGTTAAAATTCTATCTCCATAAAAATATATTTGATAAAAATCAAATTGATCAAGAAAAGTAAGGCTAGTATTGACTTGACCTCAATTTTCTTTTGATGTTTAGACACGGCAACAGCTATTTTCGAATTGGTATTTCTAGAGCCTTGGTAGTACTAGAAATTAAAATACAAGGAAAATAAGAAAATATTTATTACTAGTTTGAGGCCCGTGTATCACACGGATAATTGATGAAAATTTTGTATTTTAACCATTAAGTGAAATATAGTTAACAAAGTGATCGTATATTTTATACAGTTACAATCTACATTAAAATTACAGATTTTATATAACTAAGATCACACAAATATGTTACAAATAAGTAAAACAATCCTTGTACAGTACATTTGTGATTGTCCGTGTTTAGTCACAAATCAAATCTTTAGTTCATGCCTGCTTATAACTGTTGATAAGGTAACATGCATGTAGGTATGTTTATAATTCTTGATATAACCACACATAATTATCTGTGTGATCAATAAAATTCTTCAAGTACATGCCAACCATAGATAAATGATAATATATCCATGAAACTATGAATGGAGAACATATGTGGATAAGCAAGAATGATAATATTATAATGAATGAATCAATTAGGATTTACATATAATTAAAACAAACATGAATTCATATATTGACATGACTTTAAGGATAAGGGTCATATATTAAAATAAGTGAAAAATATGTGAGAAAGACTATGAGGATGATAAGTGACAAAAATAAATAGTCTTTTATTATAATAGATAGATTAGAGTATTCATAGTAACCTCCTTCTATATATTGGAGTGAGTGGTTGTGAACAGAATAGAAAACAAAATGTGACTGTTTGTTTATATATTTGAGTAGACATTGTCACCGTTAGTTTTTTAATATATTTAAATGAGAGAAAAATTAATGATAAATGTATAAAAAAGTATTAATTAAATAAATGAAAACAGAAACATATTAATGTTTAGTGTAATTATAAATTGAGGATGGTAAGGCTACTGTGAATGTGTGAATGCTCTTACTAGTTTGAGGGTATTATAATAATTAAGTTTTTTTTAAATAATAGGTATTTTACTTGGTCTTAGAAAACTATAGTTTATATTTTCTATGCAATTTAATAAAACTAGGTTTCTACCTGTTACGTTGTCTCGTGCGGCGGCAAGTGACGGTCTAAGGTTTACGGAGGCCTTAATCGAACTAAAAAATTGAGGTCGTTTCTCAAAAGTTTTGATATAAACCTCCCCAAGAGTTTGTTACCAACAATGGAATTTGACAAAGTTTTAATGTATAATGCAAGTGTCCAACTAAAAAGCAAAGAGCAAATTAACGTTGTTCTAATCACTAAGTAGCAAATCACATAACTAAATAGATAATTAGATTTAGACACATTAAGGTCATAGGGTATATTCTAGCCTTAACATAGGTTAAAATGACATGGCACTTTAACAATGGATTAAACCACTCCCCACTTGTGTTAAATTTGTTAAAAAGGGCCTTGGATTATGCTTTTAACAGGTTAAAAGGCAAATAACAATATATTAAATTAACAATTAACAGGGTTAGATGACGTTAAAATGATTAAACCATTTCTTTTGGGTGAGATGGAGTGAAAGAGAGAAAAATGAGCGATTTTAAGCTTACGTAAAGTCAAGATGAGTTAAAGTATATCCCATTACCTAACCTTGAAAGTTTGGCACAATCAATTTGAGGGTTGTAAATTGTAAACCGCTTAGCAATTGGCAACTGAAAGTTTGACACAATAAATTTAATTGGAAGGAAACTGGCAATTCACATTGACTGTTGCGAATTCCTATTTCGATTAATTGTCATTTTCAAATAACTACAATTTAATTTGATGGATGATTAATTGCAATTTCCATTTATCACTTCTAGGCCTCTGGCTTGTTAAAACATTCATCGCATAAATAAAAAAACCTAATATTTACATATTTTCAAAACAATTTTAACAAAATGGGGTCTTTGTTGTTTGGAAGCCTCAAGTCCTAGCTTGGCCCATTAAAGCTATTGGGTCGGCCCTGGCCGCAACAATTCATAACGTGAACGACAATAAACAAAAAAGATAAGCGTACAGAAAAGTATTAGCACTTGTATAACTTATGAAAAAAGAAACTAAAACAACAGTTACTCGGTTGATAAAACCGGGGCAATATAGCATCAAGTCAATTCAATGACTATCTGGTTACGGCATTGGAACTAAACCAAAAACTAAGTTTGTTAACACCCAAACATCTCAAGTTAACATATTCAAAACAAAAAAGAAAAACAATAATATACTAAACCAATTGATAAGTATGTATCAAAACCTGTGTTTTGATAAACCATACCTTAAAACTTATACCACTCTGGGTAAAATTCTATACCTTATCGTGTTTTACGTGAAAAACACATAAGTTAAAAAACATTAACTAAAAAATATGGGAAAATCTTTTTGTATTTTTTTTTCAAAATTACCCTTTAGCTCGGAAATCGAATATAGCAGAACACAAAATAAAGATTAAATATTTTTGAATTTTGAATATTTTCGAAATAAAACTAAGACAAATATGAAATCTATTTTACGGAAGCAGTACATATTTTTGTGAGTTGGGCAGAGAATCGCATTGAACAAATCGCCTTTCGACCACAGTTTTATATTTCAGCGTTATTATGTCTGGTGTTAAGTCAGTCGTTGATATTGTTGTCCACTTAAACTTTAACAACAAATGTTTCTGAAATTTCAGTGATATGATTAGATTTTTTCAATTAAGCACGAATCATAAGTAGCCCCCATCTTTCAGACATAATTGAAATTTCTCATATAATGAAGCTTATCATGTATGTCCTTTCTTTACTAAAAATGATTAGTTATTACTCATGAAAAAATAACAAATAGAAAATAAAGTAGAAGATTAAAATTCCCCTTAAGATCGGTATTACTAAACGCAGATAAGGTTCCATTTTAACAAAACATAAAATTATAAAATAGGTTGAAATCGTACAAGCCTTAAATCCAGTTCAATACATTGCTTTATAGTATACGCGGAGAAGATCCAACGCTTGTACGAAATACTAAAAAAATAAAGCAGAAAACTTAGGCCTTAACCCTAAGATCAATATTCCTACACGCGTAGAGAGTCCAAGACTTCAGCAAAAATAAAGAAAAAATAAAGTTGAACTTCTTTGCAAAATGAAAAGAAAAATAAATTGAATTTCTTAGCAAAATGAACGCATGCACAGACAACAATCTTTAAAACATTTTGAGACTTAAAATAGACATTAACCATGCTAAAAGATGTTAATCCACCAGATTCGTCTAGCGTTTATGTTTATATCAGTTACTTTTTCTTACTTGCTTGTTTTAAAGCCTACCAATGCACTACTACAATTAAGCACTCAGTCTTTTAAGTTTATTTCTTACTGGATTTGGGAATAGATGACCAAGGTACTATCATCTTCTCTTTTTGCTTCAAAACTCATTTTTGAGGAGCACAATTTTTCATGTTTTTGGATTTTGAAATATATGAATGTTTTTGGATTTTATTTGTACAAGCTAAAAGCACAATATTTTTGTATTTTTCCCTTTTCTCCCCCAAAAACCAAAATATTAAAGAAAACAAAACAAAGAAACAAAATTATACAAACCAAAAGTGATTATCCGAGCTTAAGGATATCAGCAAGAGATCCATTTAAACCAAGCAAAAATTCAAATCTCGTTTTATCAAATGCTTTGGTAATGAGGTCCACCTTTTAATAATCCGTGTGCACCTTCTCTATGTCAACTAATTTCTTTATAGCAATCATGACCAACATGATATCTAATATCAATATGTTTTGTATTAAAGTGGTGCATGGGGTTCTTTATGATACAAATAGCAGTTGAGTTATCAATATAAATGGGAGTAGTAAGAAACTTTAAAATCCCGCAAGTGTTGCTGGATCCATAAAACCTGTGAACAGCAACTCGACGTTGCCATGTATTCGGCTTCTGCGATTGAAGTGGAGATTGTTGTCTGCTTCTTACACTGATAGGAAACAAGTCGGCTTCCTAGAAACTGACAACCCGTTGTAGTTGACTTGAAGTTGATCTTGCATCCTCCATAAACTGACTCAGAAAATGTCGTGAGATCAAAACTATCATCCTTGGGATACCATAACCTGATGTCAGGATTACCCCTCCGATAGTGAAATATATGTTTAACCGCCGCCAGATGAGTCACTCGGGGACTCGATTGATACCTGGAACACAAGCAAACAGCAAACATAATATCAGGACGCGACGCAGTAAGATACATTAAATAACCTATCATAGCTCGGTACAGGGTCAGATCAACGGTATCATCCAATTCGTCCGGTGACAAATCCTGACCCACGGGAAGAGGAGTAGAAAGGAATTTTTCGGCAGTTATCTTGAATCGGCTCAAGACATCGTTCGCATACTTCTTCTGATAAATGAATATTCCGTCTTCAGACTGTTGAACCTGCAACCCTAGAAAGAAATTAATCTCCCCCATCGAGCTCATCTCGAATTTTGTCTACATTGACTTCTCGAAGTCCTTACATAACTTGTCGTTTGTTGAGCCAAATATAATGTCATCGACAAAAATCTGGACGAGGAGCAAATCTTCTCTGACAGTCTTGTAGAATAGGGTACAATCCACAGTCCCTCGTTTGAAGCCACTATCCGTAAGATGGTCTGCAAGTGTGCCATACCAAGCTCGCAGGGCTTGGGGTAGACTATAAAGAGCCTTATTTAATCGGTAAACACGGACTGGATAGTCAGGATCTTCAAAACCAGGAGGCCACGAACACCTCTTCATAAAGTTCCCCGTTAAGAAACGAACTCTTAACGTCCATCTTGACACCCGAAAGGTTCTAGAAACTTTAAATTAGGTTTGCGGTTAATCAGAAGCTCATAACTCGTCTTTTTAGCTTCTTAACCGTCAGAACACGATTGAGAGTGTAGCAAACAATGTTCAAGGCCTTATTCCAAAATTGGGCAGGAAGCTTTGAATCAGCAAGCATTGTTCTTGATTTTCAATCAATGTTCGGTTATTCCGTTCAGTCACACGTTCTGTTGTAGTACGTATGGAGCACTATATTCCCGATGGATCCCTTTCTGAATACAGAAAAAGTCCAATATAGTATTTTCGAACTCCATACCGTTGTCACTCTGAATGTGTCTCATCTTTTGTTTGTAAGGTGATTCAATTTTTGTGATTAAGTTCTGGACAATAACCGGTGTCTGAACTTTAGAACTCATAAATAACACCCACGAGTACCTCGAATAGTCGTCGGTCACAACTAAACAGTACCAATTTCCAGCAATACTCGCACGATTCACAGAACCAAACAAATCCATATGAAGTCGTTCCAGTGGAGTATCGATGGAATTAAATAACTTCGCTGGGTGTGACTTCTTCTTCTGTTTTCCCTTCTTGCGTGCAACACAGTGAGCGGTCAACTTGAAGTGTTTTAGTGAAACCCATTCCATTAAATCATTTGCCACAAGATGGTTCATCTTTCTGACTTGAATGTGATCCATCTGCCTATGCCACAGAATCGAGTCTTTCTCAGTTGCCTTAGAGACAAAACACGTTTCAACAGATGTAGAAGTCGATACTTTAGTACTCATTATCAGTACATAAATATCATTCGACCGAGGAGAACGCATAACAACCATGTATTCTAGAATGACATACCCTGGTTTGAATATTATACACTCCTTGTCGGTGAACATGGTGGTATACTTTTTATCGCAAATTTGAGAAACACTCAACAGATTGTGATCCAACTTGTCACAATTATTAACTTTTTCAAACGTAATACTACATTTTGACACATCACCCTCCTTAGTTATCATACCTCCTGAATTACCCATAAACGCTGCATAACCCCCTTGAATATTTTTCACATTGGTTAGTAGATCAATATTTATGGTGATGTGACGAGAGCATCCACTATTCATGATCCAGTTTTCTCCAGATATAGTTTTTCGATAAACTCTGCACATTCAAGAAACATGATTAGACCAAAAAGGCAACCCAGGCCTCAATCTTGGGCACCTCATTCTTTTCAATAAAAGATTTAATGTTAGTTGACCCCAAATTTGATCCATACATTTGTGAATAAGTCATTGGCCTTTTTGACTTGAATCACTTTTGTGTCAACATTCTTGTGAAGTGGTTGTGTAGGAACAAACACTTCGTGGTTTAATTTAACTGAATTTTCACTCACATGAATCACCTTGCATGGATTCACATTATGAAACATGATATGGTTCTCGTCAAAATGAGACATTGGTCTCTTGAGAATCTCTTTAACCACAAGAACCTTTTTGGGTTGTTCCCTGGTAAATGGATGAGCATTCTTCACTTTTCGTGTTCCACAATTCCTTATAACGCGCCCACGTTCGCCACACAAGAAACATGTTCTCATATCAATGAACAAACGTTGTGGTTTGATTGTCAATTGTGCAATATTTGGTTGACACGAATCACTTGAGATTTTCAAATTATCTTTATCATCAAATATCACAGCTTTTTTCTTTTTATAAAAATCCATGTTTGAACAACTTGAAAAACTTTGTAAAGTGTCGGTTCCAGTAGAACTAACAAACTTTTCTGGTTTAATAGTATTTAGATGTTGTATCAAACTTGGTTTAAGGATAGGCTTGTTTAACGACTTAGATCTTGAGAAAGCTTTCCCAAGATCATGTAAACTAGACGTCTTGTTTTGAAAAACACCCTCAATCAGTTCAGGTTTGATTAAGTGTAGGGGAATGTGTTTCTCCTCGAAAACTTTGTTTACTCCCTTTAATTTAAACACATGACCCATCTTTAATTTACTAGTAGAAGGATTAATGAACCGCATTAAATTCTCATCAGAGATTGTTGGTTTCTCTGATTTCTTTGGTTTAACTTTTGAATTGTTGTTCTTAGAGACATTTGAACTATACACAGCTTCCTCAAATTCATGAGGCTCACACAAAATGTGATTCGAATGTGGAATATTCTTAGCCTTGTATATAACTTGAGGTTCAAATACATCCTCGATAACAACCTCTTCATTAGTATTGACAAACACTTTGGTGCTTTGAGTATGAGATCTTGAGGAATAGTCAGCTTGACATAAGAATTTTGTATTGGCTTTCCACATTAAAGATTGTCTCGGATTTGTCAGTTTTAATAACAATTTTATATTTATCAGAATGTGGATTATTTGAATAATCATTGAAAAACGGTGGAGGTACCTCAACAAATTATAACCCATTATTTGAACCCTTTTGTTTCCCCGATTAATCCATAATTTCATTTAAAAGGATTGATGAGTTTCTAAATTTACCCAACTTGTTTTTAACTCAAGAATTTCATTCTCAAGCTCGGTTATCTTAGTTCTCGATTTGAGAATATCTTGAAATTGTTTGTCAATAATGGCCAATTTTCCTGAAAGTTAGGCTTTCGGATCATGATTACTATTAGACAATCCTTCTATTTTATCCTTTGATTTCTTTTGTAAATCTGATGATTGTCTGTAGTTATCTTTCACTAAAGCAAGTTCTGTAAGAAGTGATTCGTTTTGAGCATGAATTAAGTCATATTTTGACTTGAAATCCTCACAAACATCACAAGACACAACTTCAGATAATTTAACTGAATCAACTGATACATTTTCAGACACAGTAGAGACCGAAATAGGGCTAACCTCATCAATTTTGGCCATACATGCAAAAGAAGTTGGATGCATGTTAATTGATATATCAGAATCTGACTCAGTCTCTGATTCGCTCTCAGTGACTAATATTTCTCCTTTAGCATCTTGAAATTTTTCAGTAGATTCAAACACAGTAAGATTTGCTTGATTTTCTGTACCATTACCCAGCAACCTTTTATTCCAATCTATACCATCAGCCGTGAGTAGTGCTTGTGACCCAGCAGACTTTGAAGAATCACCCCAAGAAGCTTTTTGAATCATTGAACTTCTTGTCCGAGCTTCTATCTTGATTACGTGGTCCATTGTATTCTTTCTTTGGTTTGTCGCACTCTTTGGCAAAGTGACCAAAGTCCTGACAATTATAACATCTTACTTTAAGCTTATCAAAACCAACCCTCTTATTTAAGGTTGGTAGATCTTTTCCCATTCTCTGCATGAACTTATTTACCTTACGAACAATCATTTCCATATTCCATTTCAAATCCATTAACTCCAAATCATCTGGATCGATCTGGTCATAGTCTTCATCTTTATGCTCACTTGTGGCCATTTTACCACTCACCGGTTTTTCATACGAACTCATGAAAGCACTTAAATAAGCAAAGTGTTGTTCATCTTCTTTCATGTTCACATTTGGTGGTTGAGCTGAAACATTTCCAGAAAATGGAGTATTTGTTCCACCAGAACAATTGTTTGACCCCATGAAACAAACATTTGGCATTCGTTCATTTCCTGAAGATGGCATTTCTTGTGAAGTCTGAGATAGGAAACCATTGATTGGAGGTGATGAACTGCTTAATGATAACGAACCTTCATACAAAGTTGGATCTTGAATATCTTTTGATGATTTCTAACACTTCAAGTCATATTCCCTTTCTTCTATCTTTTGCATGAATTCCATTTCCGTTAAATCCTCATATTTAAAGAATGAATTTTCTTTTAAAACAAGTAGAAAGGTAGAATAACAACTTGGCAAAGCATTCTTGATAGTGCCAATTTGATCTGATTCGGATGTTTCCATTTTCAGTTTTTTCATTTCAGCAATCAGATTATTAAACCTGGTCAACATCTCTTCTACAGTTTCACCTTTTAACAAGCAAAAGCTTCTGAATTGAAACTTTAACATAACCTTTTTTCTCTCTTGTGTATTTCCCATACTTCTCATCTTGATATGTTGATACAAAGTAGCACAAATCTTAATACTTCCCACCTGGTGGAAAGTATTATCTTGTAAAGCCATTGTCAAAGTAGAGTATGCTTTAGTTTCAATTTCTAAGGTCTTTTTCTCTTCCTGAGTATAAGCAGAAAAATCCTTTGGTTCAAAACCATTAGTTGCATCACCAAGCAATGGAGCAGTGTAAACATCATCAAGCATCTTGAACAATCAGGATGCACGAATCCTAAATGTGCTTGGAATCTTGGTTCCCACTTAGCAAAGTCACTGAATTTCATGAGTCGGGGACAATTGGAATGTGAACCGATTTCAGTGTCTAAGTGAAGCATTTGTTGCATCATCATATTTTGAGATGCCAACACATAAAAGTTATCCATGTCAAAAATATGGTTTAAATGATCAACAAGTCCAAGTTTAGGTTAAAAAGTTCAATATCAAAAGTTAAGGGTGTAAAGTGTAATTTTCTGTAACGAATGAATAAATGTTGTAACGAATGATGAACGGTATCACGAATGAGGTTATATGGTTATGGTAACGAATGAAAAAGGTTCTAGTAACGAATGGTATCACAAATCACTGTCACAAATGACACCATTGTTGTAACGGATAGCTATAACGAATGATTATTCAATTATAGCAAATCCGCATACGATGACCAAACGAATAGCATAACGACTAAGGTAACGAATCAGGTAACGAATCATTTTGTCACGAATGATGTTTCTGTAACGTATGAGTTTATCACGAATGGAATATTAATGACAAATGAACTATAGTAAACGAATGAGTAGTTGTAACAACCTGCCACGTGTCAATAAACGGTTATGGGTTGATAACGAATGGCGGCTACAATATAACGAATAGATCGTTATATTGTAACGAATGGGATCTTCAAACCTTAAGCATAATTTCCAGATCTTCACTTTCAGATCCAGACTTAAATCCAAACAATCGATAAACTATGGATTACCCATCCGTATCTCAACCAAATTTAACAATGAATAGCTTAATCAACTCGTACAATCCCCGGGAACAAACCCTAACACACTAGACCTTCAATTCTGAACCAAACTTGTCTGAAATCCGTTAAAACATCAAGTGGAAACCTATGTTTCATACATTACCCATTCCTTCTCAATTCACTCAATTAACCAACAATAACCCAATTAAACCAATACGAATCTTGTGAATCTATACAAACTTAAGTATAATCAATTAGATCTCAATTATCCATTACTTAGCAATAATTGAATCAAAATCGATTAACACAGTTTCAGAACACAAACTAATACAATTACTCAATGAATTCTCAGCAATTCATCTTGATTAACATGTAAATAACCTAAACAATCGAACGCTCAGCTCTGATACCCCTTGAGAGAGCTTGATCTTAACAGATACGAATCAATCCATATCGTTATACATACGGATCTAGTTCTTGATATGTTGTAGGTGATTGAGTTATTAAGTGAACGAAGTGTGTGGTGAGAGATAAATTTAGCAGAGTAACGACTCACAGGAATAATGATAAACACACTTGATAAATTAGCATACAGGGTACATCTATATATAGAAGATGAAGTCCATATTATACATGCCATAAACGAATGGGACTCATTCGTCTTCAATCCCTATTGTAACTTAACAATATAGTTAATGACTCAGTCGCTATACCTCATCGTTAACATTCCATAACGAATGGTACAGTAACTAATAACGATTAGGTCCATTCATTAAACATCCTTAATGAATGGCCGATAAACATAATGTGTGAGTTCATTCGTTAAACATCCTTAACGAATGTACACTTAAACATAACGTATAGATTAGTGAAAAGACCAAAATGCCCTTTTACATTAATAAAGATAAATTACAATAAATACAAAGACTGAGACGACAAACACGATGCACTAATAGTTGGGTATGCACTCTCATGTACCTTCAACTACCTGGATGCATAAGCAATCACTTTACCTAGTTGCATTAGAACACAACCTAATCCTCGATGTGAGGCATCAGTACAAACTATCAAATCTTAATTACCATCGGGTAAAGCAAGAATCGGAGCTTTCCTGGGTCTCTTCTTTAATTATTCGAAGGCCTCCTCCTAAAGCATACCCGAATTGAATACTATAGTCTTTCAAATCATGCCAGTCATAGGCGTAGCTCTCTTGGAGAATGTCACACCCCAACCTACGGCGGAATGTCAAAGTTCGAACCGTGGTTCACAGCTCACAAGGTACTATGATGCAATGTAAATATGACAATATCTAATTAATTGTTTATTAAATCCAAATCTTATCCAAGTACACAAGTTCAAAGCATATTACAATTTAATCCCAAATCAACACAAATAGTCTTGTTTTTATTTTATCTTAAGGTATCTCTAAATGGTTCTTCACCTTAGCTTCAAACCAAATGAAAAACTGCAAATGCGTACAAAGTAATATAATTTGTCAACATGGGATTAAGTGAGAAATTCACCAGTTTTGAGATAATAAATATATATAAACAAATAATCAAAACTGATATTGTGAGTATAAATCAATTAAACCATAAGCAAATAGTTGATGTCAGTTGACCATTGCCTGGCGAATCGGGCTTTGGCTACTATGAAAAATATAAATGCAAACAAGGGTGTCGGTTGACCATTGCCTAGAGAATCTGGCTTTGGATACTAAGATAGCTTATGATCATAATTTAATGTGATTATGATAGACCTCTCCGAATGCAGTACAAACAAACAAGTAAACAAGTAGCAGTTAGTCATTTAATTGATACACACATAATGTTCACAATTTACTAATGAGTATATAATATATTATGTAAATACTACTAGGTACGCATATGTCCTCAAAATTTTAAAAACAGTAAAATGTGGTGAATGACTTCTCACCTTATTACTTAGGCGAGATTAGATAATAAGAATAAGAATAAATGAGAAACCGAACTATCAACTTGCTGACTGAGATAATCTGAACGAACCTGAAATTTAGAGATAATAAACTAGAATTAAAACCGAGAACAACTCAACTGGATTCAGGTTTATTATATATGTAGAACTCAAGTTATGAGGTTTTCAATAAATAAGCGAGCTGGTATTATTCAGAATCCGAACTCCAAGTTAGGAGTCGGCATCCGGCCAGTACATTCAAAATTTAAAGATGAGTCAAAACGTCTTCTGAATTAAAAGCTATTTCCGACCAGAAGTGGTAGAAATTGATCTGTCAAAGTTGTTGACCAAATTGCCCTTAAACAGGTCGGAGTCCAATTGATACGTTGTATACCCTCAATCACATAAATTAATTGAGAGTTATTGTTTAGTGAATAACTATGAACATATTTACAGAAGACAAATTACCCAGTAAACGTTTAGAATGATGAGAAATACTGAGTCAAAGCTCGGGAATACTGAAGTCAACTAACAACTTGCTTTTGAAGACGAAAACACTAGAACTGGAGGGTGGCGGCTAAAGGAAAATGGTGAACAGTAAGATTTCAGTAACATTCTAGGGTTTGGAGGTGTAGTTCGTTTAAATAGCCAGAGGTTCAACTTGTTGGACAAGAAAAAGACTCGTTAAGGTAAACAATATTGCATTGATGGTGAAACCGGGTCCTTTGATTAACATAATATCAATGAACACGATGGAAATGAACCTAGACACTATTCAATATCATATTACTTTCTTAGAGCTCAATTTTTGTGATTTAGGATTGATTAGGGAAAGATTTAGCATTAAACGATAATCGAAAACAAATCTGGCTGAAATGGCGTTGGTTCTCGTGGCGTTAAGGATTACCAAAATTTTGATTTTTGACAGTTTTAGTCCCTAGAGTTCCAAAAACACATTTTTTTGCGATTTTAAGAGTTTCTAAGAGCTATTTGACATAATTGAAAGTTATGAAAATATAAACTAAGTTAAACACAATTAATTACTGATACATTTAAGTTTTTATTAATACAAAAGATCCTAAATATATTCCCAAAGTGGGTAAACAAATACGAATACAAAAAATCTGAAATGTTACAAAGAAGTCTTGGATAAATCTCCTATATTAGCCGGCTAACCCTAAGAAACTACGTATCTCAGTTGGGTTTTGAGGTTTGTCCAATTCGTCACTACCGCAACCTTGGTGGGGTCCACGGTAACCTCTTCATGATAGATTACGTGACCTAGAAACTGCACCTCACGCAACCAGAATGCGCACTTTGAAAATTAGCATATTGTTTCTCTTTCTTAAGAGTCTCCAACACTTCTCTCACGTGTTCAGCATGGTCAAACTCAATCTTCGAATAAATCAAAGTATCATCAATAAATACGATAAGTGATTTGTCTAACATCGACGGACAAACCCTATTCATCATATCCATGAATGTTGTTGGAGCATGCGTTAATCCAAACGACATCACAAGAACCGCATAGTGTTCACACCAAACCCGAACGTTGTCTTAGGGATGTTTGCCGCTTTCACAAGAATCTTCTATTTTTTTTGCTCCTCTTGTAGTTTCAACATGGGGTGTGTTGGTGTCAACATGGACCATGTTGTGAATTCTGAATTTTGTCTTTTCCTTGTATGCTTGTAACACGGCCTTGCCTTGCTTCACCATGGATGTGTTGAGTTGGTTTTCACAATTTTTCTTCGTTTTTTTCGTATATCAACTCGTTTTATTCTTTAGGGCTATATTTACCTAGAAATAGAAATTAAAATATTAGTGGTTATTTATTCCAATGTAATTGTTGATATTATACCTATTTTGAGATATTTTAGTGCTGAAAATATGTATAAATTTATATACATTATTGGCCAAAAATTTATTCTGAGTGTCTTAGATTTGTCTTCTAAATATCTAAAGTGTGTTCATTTTGGTAAAAAATTTTGTTCTGAGTGTCTTAGATTTATCCAAACTTTAAACACTCAGAATGTGACATCCCAGATTTCGTTTGATATTTTAAATGATTTGGCTTTAATTAAATTATATAAGATAAATGTAATTATTTAAAGTATGAGGGGAATAAGCGTCATTAGATGAAAAGTTAAACATGAAACCCTACCCTCTTCCTATAAATGTAGCCACCATCTCATTATAACAATCCTAGCCTCCAAACTCCTTCTTAACCCAAATTCCCGTTTTTGAGAGAACAACCCATAAAGACCCGACGATTCCCGGAGATCTAAATGTCGTATCAGTCTCAAATTTTTACAGACGGTTCCTAGCATGTAAATGAATATTTCCACCAGTCGGATCATCAATCGTAAGTTGGGAAGTCTAGTTTTTATCAAGGAAACCGTAACAAGAAAAATGAAGTTTTCCGACTAATGTTTGGGTTTTCGGGCAACTGTAGCGGCGGTTTAGCAGATACGACGAGATGATGAGTGTGTAGATCGGGGCGAGACAGTTTCGTGGACGCTTGAATCACTCAATTCCAAGTTCGTTTGATATGGTTTTGGTCTATTCGAGTGATTTCGAGCATAAACCTCAAATGTACACTGTTTTTGTTAAAACGGTTTACTTTTTGTGTACGGATTTGCATGAAAATTGGTAGGATGATAGAACGGGCCATGATTATTGATAAAGTATTGAACTTGTGAGTAACCGAGTTAGTTTGTTCGTTTCGGTAAAACGAGTATTGTTCGGTTCATGAAAAGGACGGGTAAACGAAGTCGGTTTCACATGAAATTTCGTAGAATAGTAAATCGGACCTTATTATGTGAGAAAAATGTAAAATTGAACCTAAACAAGTTTCTTTGGAATGAAACGAGTAATACGAGTGACGTTTGGACCGAGTTAAAGTACGAAAATGAATTTGTTATGGCTCATAACTCGTTTTATCATTAAAACGGGCATAACGGGATGTAAATATGTTATTAGAAAAAGATACAAATAAATCATGTTTGAATCGGGTTTTGGAGAATGAATCGAATCTAATAGAAACAAATCGAATCGAACTGAGACTCAATTCGATTAGAATTTCAAACTTGATTCGATTAGATTCATTGATTCGATTAGAATGGTTATTCGATTAGAACTGTCATTCGACTAGAATGGTCATTCGATTAGAACTGTCATTCGATTAGAACTGTCATTTGATTAGAACTGTCATTCGATTAGAATGGTCATTCGATTAGAACATTCATGCGATTAGAACTGTCATTCGATAAGAATTGTGATTCGATTAGAATGGTGATTCGATTAGAATGGTGATTTGATTAGTCGTGCACAACTAAGGAAGGGTATTTGTAACAACTCGTACTTTTCGAATTCTATATTTTTATTAAAAACCCGACCCATTTCGATGTTCGAGAAATTTTCCTCATTTATTGAGTAAATTAACTATTATTATATTATTATTTAATTTATTATTATATATTTATGACTTTCACATTTTGGCAATTTTGACCCAAAACTTAAACCATTACCTTAATGTGCTTCCATCCTCGAACTGTAGGGATCAAACCGCAAGATCTGTATTATTATTATTATTATATTATTATAATACCCAAACCCAATTACCCAATCACCCTAACCCATATACCCATATTCGCGACCCGATTAACTTTCTTGCACCTTAATCCTCGTAATTAATTCAAAATTTGATTTGGTATATTATCATCTATCCTATAACCGGCCTAACCGACTATATTAATTAGGAAAACGTGATAAATTTGATACGTAATGCTTAATATATAGACCCGTTTATACATATTAATCAATATATAACCTATCGATCATTATAACCCAATTAAACCTCCCCACGCCATCTGAGGAGCATCGCAAACTAAACCCCTAATGTTAATTTGATCCTCGTTACTGTTTGGTAGGTTGTTCATCAAGTATTTTAGCCGTCACTGTCGTGAAACGTTCATCATCCATCCAAACTCGTTTAAGGTAATTGATTACATAAATAGGATCGTCGCTCGTTGTTCTTTAAAACCCCTATGGTTAATTAACTCAAAACATAACCGAATACAAGATTTGAATTATTAGGGTTCTTAGGGTTATGGCTATTTTGTTCGTCTATTTATATTTCTTTTGGATTCCTAAGTTGATAACATCTGTTAGCTTAGTTCAGTTGGTTGGACAGGTGTTTATGATTCTTGGGTACGGCTGTCGGCGCAGGTTCGAATTCTGGAAGCCCGTATTTTGCGTTTTTTTGGGTTTTATTTTCTTTTTAAGCATGTTATAAATATATTTAATCAATTCAAGTATATTAAAAGTATTATAAATTTATTATTAAGTGTTTTTATAAAAACCAACTATGATACTCGTGTTTACTCGCATCTTTCCGTTCGTGTATGTACATATATGTGGTATTAGGTATACACATATGTATATATGCGTATATATAATATCACGTAAATAAAATATTATTGATTTAATATATATATACACACACACACACACACAAAAGCAAGCTTTATATATTTATATACTTTAAGGAACTAATAATTCCTAAAGATGTATTTTACTTATACAATATTTTTATATAATAAAGTCTTATAATATACTTTATTTGTAATTTAACAAATAATAATTTTTTCATATAATATCTTTATATAAAATAAAATATTATATTAATTATGATTATAAAGAATTTAATATGACTTATAAAATTATAATTGTCAAACTCGCTTATCCGATCTAGTTCATTAACTTAGCGTATTCGTATTCTATTTTCCTTTTTAGGCCTTATCGTCAACGCGTGATTTCCGCGAATCATCATTCTAATTGTTATCTATTTTCTTTGTTCGTCTATTGAGGTGAGTACCACATTCCCCTATTTTACTTGTTTTCCATGTTTTGGGGACATATGCGTAAATTATATTTCTTATATATACTTATACTCAAAACTGCAACTATTGTCTTATGTGTTAACAACTTATTTTACTTGTCTATTGAGGTGAGTACCACATTCCCCTATTTTACTTGTTTTCCATGTTTTGGGGACATATACGTAAATTATATTTCTTATATATACTTATACTCAAAACTGCAACTATTGTCTTATGTGTTAACAACTAATACCTTACTTGTTTATGTGCTTACTTGCTTTATATGCTTCTGCATTCGGAGAGGTCCAACAAAATCGCATAATAGTATGATCATACGCCAGTCGTTATAGCCTTTGTGCTTCTCGACATCTCAGTTATACTTGCTCATTTGGTTAATTTGTTATTCTCATATGACTTGTTGCAATTACTTATTTTTATATATACTATATGTACATTTAAACTGGTGCGTTGCTCAATCAACATGTGTTGTTGACAAAATTCTATTTTATACGCATATGCAGGTTATCGTAGAAATGTAATGCAGGTTGGTGAAGCCTTAGTGAAGAATTTAAGTTAGAAAATAATTAATCAAGATCATTTGTGATATAAGTTGTATTGTTGTACGATTTTGGATTATGTATTTGTTTGTATTTGATTTATTTGAAAACTTAATTTAATTAATAGGTATTGTCATTTTAAATATGCATGATAGTAACCTTTAAAAAGTTGTGAGCAATCAGTTCGCGGCCCGGAATTCCCGCCGTAGGTTGGGGTGTGACAGTATTACTGTTAACTCGGAGAAGAATAGGACTCAGGTGAGTTTCTAGCCTAATTTCCTTGTTATGTTTTCAGGGCTGTGTGCATACTCGATGTGATTAGTTAATACACTTACCTAACGTGGTAAGTGTATGCTATATGAATGCTTTATGAATGATATAGAAATGTTGTACAAATATAGAAAGAGTTAGAAGTATATATAAAAATAAAAGATATGTATGTATGGTCATATGGTTGTATGGTTGAATGACGGTATGGAATGAAGGGACCAGACCCTTATAATATCTGTGAGGATTGGGACCAGACCCTTAAAATATCTATGATGTTAGGGACCAGACCCTTATAATACCTGTGAGGATAAGGACCATACCCTTATAATATATGTGATGATAGGGACCAGACCCTTAAAATATATGTGATGGTAGGGACCAGACCCTACTAATATCTGTGTAGTTATAGGGTGAAATGCTCTTTAAAACGTAGAGATAGTTATGTATGTACTAAATGAGTTAAAACCAGAAAGTATGAAAGTAAGGAAGTAAGAAAGTATGTATGTATGTATGTATGTATGTATGTATGTATGTATGTATGTATGTATGTATGTATGTATGTATGTATGTATGTATGTATGTATGTATGTATGTATGTATGTATGAAAGAAAGAAAGAAAGAAAGAAAGAAAACGGGTTTAGTATGTAAGATATATCTTCGGATACGTATATGTACGTATGTGAATGTAATATATGTTGCCTGATTAACTGGAACTCACTCAACGTAGCTGACTTTTAGTATTCACGCAAATAAATAGGATGAAGAAGCTGGCTTGAGGGAGGCACATGGCATGGACTGAGCTGACTGGCATCTCATGAAGAATAGTTATGATGCTTTATGTTAAGACAAATTGAAAGTTTAAAATCAAGATTTGGAATTTTTATAATGAATTGTTGACGTTTTTATATTCCACGAAAAGTTTTAATTCACTCTGATATTTAAAACTGTGTTTATAAATAAATCCAACGCTAAAGTAGGGCACCGGGACCGGGACCTTACACATAACAAAACTCTAAATATTCAGAATAAAAACTTTAAACATTCTGAACAAAAATCTTTAAACACCCAGAATAAAACTTAACACACTCAGGACGAAACTTTAAACACTCAGAACAAAAATACACATTGTACATTCAAAATTCAGAACATATATTTAAACACTCAGAACAAAATACAACTGTGCATTTAAACACTAGAATTTTGTTTTGAACGTTTTAAAGTTTGTAATTTGTTTTTGTGTGAAATTTGTTATGAGTGTCCTAGATTATTGTCTGAGCATTTAAATGTACAAATGAATACTCACTGAGCGTCTTAGATTTGTGTCTGAGTGTTTTTCACACTTTATTTTTCAAAACCTACACATTAGATTCTAGATCAACCCTAATCAGAGCTCAATTGAGTATTATTATGTGATTTCATTATCGATTGATAATTCTACAACTTCCTACACGTCGATTAGATTGATTAAATCATCAATTTTTGATCAATTTGAAGATTCTTGATATTCAACGATGTTCTTTTTTATTTTGGTTTTGACTTATGAGATTTTGTAGTTTAAGCTCCAATAGATAGAACGCGAAGTTCAGAAATTTGATTACACTCGATTTATAATCGATAAATTTGATCACGAAACTAGTTTTGACTTATTTACGAAACTGACACCGTGTGTTTTGTAATCTAACGCTCTGAAAGGTCGTGTACGTAATGTACGATAAGCCATTATTATCCAATAACCCACCCATATATTTCAAAAATATGAATCTTATAATATATTATTGGAACTTGATCATCCTATGATTATTAGGTCCGAAACTTTTTTTTATTTATAATCCACTTAATCAAATTCAAATTATTGGGCCCAAACTAATTGAATATGATTTAGTTTTGTTGCCAATAAAAGTTGATTATGTTGACTCTTAACACGTCCATGACTCCCCAACCACTATTATAACAAAGGCCTCTCCCCTTTGATAATACCTCCTCCTGCCCTTACGGAATCTCCCTTGATCAAGGATCCTATGACTATGTGTCAGCTTCATAGTGAACTGGTCATGGGAACAATCAACAAATGAAAACAAACAATAATGTGTACGCAAAAAAGTTGTTAAGTATTTTTCCAAAAACATAAGCATAGACGGACCTGGATAGAGTGTGTAGTCAACTTATCCCACAACTTAGTTTTTTTACTGTAACGTATATTACGACTTTTCAACTGATCTCATGAGACTTTTGAGCGCCTACCCCAAGATTTTTGAATTTGTTGAAAAAAAATTAATTTTACATGTTGCATTTGAGAAATAAAATGAAATGAAAAAAATGTAAGTATCAAATTTGATTATATTTCAATATTCATTATAAAGGTAAACTAAAATAGTACCTAACCTTTTTGTGAACATAAGTATCCTAAAAAACTCATCATGGCACTTAGTTTAGTGATTGCAACAGCATTATTTATATCTTGAATCCCTCTTTTAATATAATCTTTATTCGTATCATGAACATCATTGAGTCTTAGAAAGTTGTTATTATTGCCAACAAGTTTATATAAAAACTTAGGACATAAAGTACTTACCGACATTTGAATCATAATTTGGCGTACTCGTAGCAGTTTTCTGATGGGAGGTATATGGTCTGAGGATCTCAAGTCCCTATCATAAGAAAATCGAAGAATCATTTCAAACATAAAAACATTATCTTTTTAGAAAACATGAAATTTTTAAATATTAAATAAAAAAGTTCTATATAAAAGCTTGTTTTGACTATGGCTAACCGAATTCTTGAGTGATCTAATTGTAAGATAATGGTTAATACTAGATCGTCTATTAATAAATGTTGCAATACAATAGACGATCCCTAGAAACCTAAGTTGGGCACATGGACTTACACTAATAATAATGTAGTCTAATACTCTCCCGCAGTCAAAGCGGATAGAAGCTGAAAGCTTAGAATGGAATATCAAACAAAAAAAATGTTAAAACAAAAACAACAATAAGCCCAAATAATATGGTCTTCAATTTTCGATCAAAACTTCTGCCAAAGTTCCATAATCCTGCAGTCTTCAATCCAAAATGTTCAATGACTATCCACAAATTTGAATGATCTCGTCCAACAAGCAGTGTGTATGTGATGAGGCGATTACGCACGGCTATAGTGAACCGTAGTCTTATGACAAATCAGTGGTGATTCTCACTAAAAAGAAAAAAATAACAAAGAAAAAGAGTCCACGCCAGAATAGAGGTGTACAAAACAAGTTTTAAACCCAAACCGAACCGGTTTGGTCAACAGCTGGTCAAAATCGGATTGACTCAAACCAGTTCGGTTTATAAACCGGTTCAGAAGCAAGATATGCAGGCTTGGTCACGCCGGTTTGGTTTATAAACCTATTTAACCGGTTTTCCTCAAACCGGTTCGGTTTTAAAACCGGTTTAGTATATCTTACGGGGAACCGGTTTGGGTGAAACCGGTTTTTATGTACACCTCTACGCCAGAGGACTAAAGTCAAATCTGGGGCAACAGACCGGCTCTAATATCATGTTAGATAATGGTTAATACTGGATCGTCTATTGGTATGGGTTGCAATATATATATATATATATATATATGGGTGGGTTAACGTACAATAATGGCTTATCGTACATTAGGTACGCGACATTCCAGAGCGTCTATTTAAAAAACACGCGGTGACAATTTTGTAAATAACCCAACAGTAGTTCGCGAACAAAATTCGTCGATTACAAATCAACTATGATCCAAATTCGGAACTCGTCGTTCAATCTAATCCAATTTCTAAACTCTAATCACAGCTTAAAGTATGAAATCTCTAAAGTCAAAAACCAAATCAAAATCGAACGTCGTTGAAAATCAAAAAATCTTCAAAATTGATCAAATAATGATGATTTAATCAATCGAATTGATGTGTAGAAGTATTTAGATTTATGGAATTGCAGAAATAATGCACTCAATCGAGCTCTAATTAGAGTTCAAAATATTATGTTTATACATTCTGAAACAAAATTGAAGACCTTTAAACGTTCTGATCAAAAAAGAACATATTTAAACGTTCTAATAGTTCAATGAAGTTCTGGGTGTTCAAAAAAAAATTGAACATCTTTAAACGTTCTAATACGTTCAATGAAGTTCCAGGTGTTCAAAAAAATCGAACATCTTTAAACGCTCTAAGAAGTTCTGGGTGTTCAAAAAAGTTTAGAAGTTCTGAACTTCTAAACCGAACTTCTAAACAAAACCTCTAAACTAACCAAAAAAAATTAAACACCTGTAATATGAAATTGAACACTGAAATCACTTCATATAATCTCGTAATCATTAAACAATTATCAATCGACCGTCAATTTGATCATATGAACAAAATATGGAACCTATACAACTGGGTTTCTGCAAATGGTGCTTAAAACTTTAAACGTTCAGTTAAAACCCATCACTCAAAACTCAAAATTGATCAATTGAAACTTCAAATTGATGATTAATTGAACCAATTTCAAAGTTTAATTGATCAATTAGTTTAACAATTTCAATTTCAATTTCAATTGCTCAATTTTATCAACTGACCTGTGAACAAGTCGTGACGGAGGATGATGGTGTACGGTGGACGGAATCGTTGGATGGTGGACAGTGGACAGAATCGTTGGGTGGTGACGGATTGTTGAACGGTCATGTTGATTGTGGACGGAATCAATGGGAGAAGCGAATCAAATTTGATGAAAATTACAATATTTCCACCGCGTGTTATTTGAAAACGACGGGGATACGAGTCGCGTACATAATGTACGATTAGGGATTATTGTATCGGATATAGTTTTAATTTAATACATATATATTAGTTTGTTATTATATTTTTTAGCATTTGAGTTTTTTCAATTGAGATGTGTAGGTTTTTTTAGATTTTTAAAGAACAAACATAAACGGACACGAGCATGTTGATTTTTTAAAATGAACAAATATAAACACAAATATTTGTCTAATGAAAAATGGGATGTTAATGTAGTTGACAATGGTGGTAGTATCGGAAGTTAACTCGCGATGAAGATGATAGACCAGCAACAGAGAACATGTAAATGAGATATATTAATTTAGGGTTTAATGATAGTGTTTACCAATAAATGATATAACCCATTTGAGAGCTATTAGGGTTTGGTAAGACCCATAACCCGTGTAAAGTATTATTTGATAATTAAGGGGTTATTTCACAAATAAATGAGATGTTATAACCCGTTTAGAAGTTATCGGGGTTTGGTGAGACCCATGACCTGCAAAAATTATTGTTTGATTATGAAAGAATTTCATAAATATATGAGATGTTATAACCCATTTAAAGACTATCCGGGTTTGGTAAGACCCATACCCGTGAATTCAGGTCAAATGCATGAGAAGTCTCAATTTAGAAATTAAGCAATCTGGTGGCTGTAGAAAATGGGAGGAACAACCTGAGAGTGACACGTATGATTTTATGGTAGGCAATTATATAAATAGTTAGATTAGATATGACAAACCATAATAATCTAAGATGAGCGCATAGGCAGGCTCACACTAATAATAATAATAATACAGCCTAATACTATTTACTAAGAAATGATGTCATGTGACATCGCTAAAACAAAATTGATGTGACTTGAACATTTAGAGTGATCACTTAATTATTCATGCTAAGAAAATAAAGTTCTTATGACAAATCAGTGGTGATTCTCACTAAAAAGAAAAAAATAACAAAGAAAAAGAGTCCACGCCAGAATAGAGGTGTACAAAACCAGTTTTAAACCCAAACCGAACCGGTTTGGTCAACAGCTGGTCAAAATCAGTTTGACTCAAACCAGTTCGGTTTATAAACCGGTTCAGAAGCAAGATATGCAGGCTTGGTCACGCCGGTTTGGTTTATAAACCTATTTAACCGGTTTTCCTCAAACCGGTTCGGTTTTAAAACCGGTTTGGTATATCTTACGGGGAACCGGTTTGGGTGAAACCGGTTTTTATGTACACCTCTACGCCAGAGGACTAAAGTCAAATCTGGGGCAACAGACCGGCTCTAATATCATGTTAGATAATGGTTAATACTGGATCGTCTATTGGTATGGGTTGCAATATATATATATATATATATATATGTCTATATATATGTGTATATATGGGTGGGTTAACGTACAATAATGGCTTATCGTACATTAGGTACGCGACATTCCAGAGCGTCTATTTAAAAAACACGCGGTGACAATTTTGTAAATAACCCAACAGTAGTTCGCGAACAAAATTCGTCGATTACAAATCAACTATGATCCAAATTCGGAACCCGTCGTTCAATCTAATCCAATTTCTAAACTCTAATCACAGCTTAAAGTATGAAATCTCTAAAGTCAAAAACCAAATCAAAATCGAACGTCGTTGAAAATCAAAAAATCTTCAAAATTGATCAAATAATGATGATTTAATCAATCGAATTGATGTGTAGAAGTATTTAGATTTATGGAATTGCAGAAATAATGCACTCAATCGAGCTCTAATTAGGGTTCAAAATATTATGTTTATACATTCTGAAACAAAATTGAAGACCTTTAAACGTTCTGACCAAAAAAGAACATATTTAAACGTTCTAATAGTTCAATGAAGTTCTGGGTGTTCAAAAAAAAATCGAACATCTTTAAACGTTCTAATACGTTCAATGAAGTTCCAGATGTTCAAAAAAATCGAACATCTTTAAACGTTCTAAGAAGTTCTGGGTGTTCAAAAAAGTTTAGAAGTTCTGAACTTCTAAACCGAACTTCTAAACAAAACCTCTAAACTAACCAAAAAAAAATTAAACACCTGTAATATGAAATTGAACACTGAAATCACTTCATATAATCTCGTAATCATTAAACAATTATCAATCGACCGTCAATTTGATCATATGAACAAAATATGGAACGTATACAACTGGGTTTCTGCAAATGGTGCTTAAAACTTTAAACGTTCAGTTAAAACCCATCACTCAAAACTCAAAATTGATCAATTGAAACTTCAAATTGATGATTAATTGAACCAATTTCAAAGTTTAATTGATCAATTAGTTTAACAATTTCAATTTCAATTTCAATTGCTCAATTTTATCAACTGACCTGTGAACAAGTCGTGACGGAGGATGATGGTGTACGGTGGACGGAATCGTTGGATGGTGGACAGTGGACAGAATCGTTGGGTGGTGACGGATTGTTGAACGGTCATGTTGATTGTGGACGGAATCAATGGGAGAAGCGAATCAAATTTGATGAAAATTACAATATTTCCACCGCGTGTTATTTGAAAACGACGGGGATACGAGTCGCGTACATAATGTACGATTAGGGATTATTGTATCGGATATAGTTTTAATTTAATACATATATATTAGTTTGTTATTATATTTTTTAGCATTTGAGTTTTTTCAATTGAGATGTGTAGGTTTTTTTAGATTTTTAAAGAACAAACATAAACGGACACGAGCATGTTGATTTTTTAAAATGAACAAATATAAACACAAATATTTGTCTAATGAAAAATGGGATGTTAATGTAGTTGACAATGGTGGTAGTATCGGAAGTTAACTCGCGATGAAGATGATAGACCAGCAACAGAGAACATGTAAATGAGATATATTAATTTAGGGTTTAATGATAGTGTTTACCAATAAATGATATAACCCATTTGAGAGCTATTAGGGTTTGGTAAGACCCATAACCCGTGTAAAGTATTATTTGATAATTAAGGGGTTATTTCACAAATAAATGAGATGTTATAACCCGTTTAGAAGTTATCGGGGTTTGGTGAGACCCATGACCTGCAAAAATTATTGTTTGATTATGAAAGAATTTCATAAATATATGAGATGTTATAACCCATTTAAAGACTATCCGGGTTTGGTAAGACCCATACCCGTGAATTCAGGTCAAATGCATGAGAAGTCTCAATTTAGAAATCAAGCAATCTGGTGGCTGTAGAAAATGGGAGGAACAACCTGAGAGTGACACGTATGATTTTATGGTAGGCAATTATATAAATAGTTAGATTAGATATGACAAACCATAATAATCTAAGATGGGCTCATAGGCAGTCTCACACTAATAATAATAATACAGCCTAATACTATTTACTAAGAAATGATGTCATGTGACATCGCTAAACAAAATTGATGTGACTTGAACATTTAGAGTGATCACTTAATTATTCATGCTAAGAAAATAGAGTTGTGCATTAACTTTACTGTAAAATTGATAATTGATAATGTTAGAAAATATAAAACTTTCGTCAGCTTTAATGGTTATATATGATCTTGTAAGATTCACTGCTACACAAACAAGTATTTGTTACGGAATTTTGCTACGAATAAATTCGGTAGCCAATTTTGCTACGAATTAACCACGGATTAGCTACAGACAAATTTTGCTACGCTTTAGCTACGAATATTCCGTCGCCAAAAAAATCCATAGCAAAATTGAGTAAAATGATATAATAAAAAACACCTTCATAAACCTGGTAGCAAAATTCATAGCAAAATTATGAAAATATATATTTGATTAGTAATTTCATATATTTGTAGCAAAATCTCTAGCAAAACTGTGAAAGACGTTATTTGAAAAAGTATATCAATAAATCCGTAGCAAAATTCGTAGCAATATCGTGAAAGGATATATATAAACTAACTTAATAAATTCTCTATCAAACAACGTAGCAAATCGAGTGAAAAAATAAAATTCAAACAATCATTTAATATAGTGGGTAACGGCATTCTATTTTTTTTTTTTTTTTTGCAAAATAATGATTTAAAATTAATTCATTGTACCCCCTATGTAAAAAACGTTAAAATAAGTATTAAAAAAACTAAATTAGTTAATAAAATATATAGCAAAATCAAGAAAATAAATTTTAAACAAATAGTTTAATAAAGTTTGAAACAATGTTAAATTTGGTCTTAAAAAACACCATTAATGATTCAAAGTCAAACTTAGATACTTATGTTCAATCATGTATGTAGTTCGTCAATTTGGTTGAAGCAAAGTCGATCGATCAAAACTACTAATCAGTCGATCAAAGACATTATTTGGTTAACAAAAACAAATTCAGTCTCTTAGTTGACACGCTACAAATAATTAATATATATTTTATACAACTGAAGTCAATATTATTAGTTAATGGGAGCTGAATACCACTAATATCATTCTCTCCGAACCAAATTGTGCCTTTATGCTTAATAAAGCATATAGTGATCCATTAAGAATAACCATTACTATTAAGTCCTAGTATGATCCACTAAGACATGTATAGTCTATTAGGAGCTGTTTTTTACATTTGAATGGAATCATTTAGATTTAAACATCTGATTCATTTAGACTTCAGACTGTTTGGTTTCAAACAGAAAAAACATCTGAATGGTTAAAATTAGGTCTGAATCTTTCAAACTCATTATTATTGCTGAATGGGACAGAGACTCATTCAGATCTGAATGAACCAAACAACCCCTCATTGTTTTTCATGATATACGGTGACTCACTACAAATTTGGTATCACTATTTTAGGTATAATATGACATATAACACATTAATACCTATCACGATACATTATAGGTTCATTAAGTCCTAGCATGACTATCAAAACTTGTATATAACATTATATAGCTCATTAAAGCATAAAATGATATATTTAACTATCATTATGCCTTGCCACTAAGACTTCGGTTTTACGTTAAGAGGTTATGTCTTTTTAGTGGAAACTCAAGTTCGGTATCTATTAGGTGCATCATTTAGGAGTATTAATATTGTATAAAAACTTTGGTTGTTCAAGAAAAATAAAAAATTCCATTACGCCTCAAGTGAGAGCATTCGAGCCACTATTAGGACACACATGGCCCATTATACCGATTGATATAGCTTGTTATTGGATAATTAATTAGATATACAATCCTAAGACAATATAATTGCCATAGTTTAAAACGGTAATTACTTTAGTTATTTATATGTTTAACAAGTTAATTTTATTTGTACCGTTATAACTAAGTTTTTATTATTTATAGATTTTAAAATTAACAAGCAAATTATATACTTGTATAAATCTTTATTATTATATAATTTATTATGTTTAAATTCAGTGTTTTAAAAACCGGTTCAAACCGGCCGGTTGAACCGAATTTCACACGGTATTTTAAGTCCGGTAATTTAAATTTAAAGAATTTTTGAAAATAGAAATTCCCTCCGCTATTTCCCGCCTGGTAATTCCCTTTTCCCCAAATTTACACTTTCCCTCTGATTTCCTCAAAACCTCACGGCTCTCAAAAAATCAATCCCTCATTCTCGTTCTATCGGTTTTCTGGCGAAACTGTTGCCGCCGACAAACAACCACCGCATCACTGGACGACTCAACCTCGTCGCTCGACTCACCCAACGCTGCTTTAGCTCCTAGTATGGTGCGATTGCCATTAAGGTACCATCGAACCTTATCCTACAAATCTTATTAGGTTTTCGCTTTGTTTTCATGTGTGTTCGTGCTTTTTTGTTTATATTATGTTGATATGTATGGTTGTATGTTTACGTATTAGGTTCAATTATATGTATATATATTGGTTGTGTGTATTTATGGATGTGCTTTAGGTTGTTATATCGTGTATTCGTGTTTACATGTGTGCGTGTATTAGGTTTAAAGATGCATACCAAGTGCTCGATGAAATGCTTCAACTAAACTGAAAATGGTGAGGTATTTACTATTGTATTGTGTTCTAGTAACTTTTTATTACCATTTTCGAAATGGCTTACGTTTTCGTTTCGTAACGTGTACTTGATAGGCTCAATAATGAAAGTGAGTTTTTTATGTTTTAAGTGAGATTTGCTCCAATATGTCAACATTTTATGAAAATTTATTGATGTATAATTGGAGACTTTGAGCATACACATGTGATCTGCAACGTTGATTTGACAATTGTTCGGAAAGTAAAAAGTATAGCAATAGACTTTTGTATGTGGTGATGGGATCAAAATTTTAAGTTTATATTGTTTATTAATTGACTTTGGAACATGCTGCAAATCCAACTTGACTCTTCTACTTGCAGGGAACTATAGGCAAATGATAAATTCAATAGATTTTTGGAATTTCATTTTGGCAATCTATTGCACCTGGTAGTTCACTTACAACTACTTTGAATATCAAGGTTTGATTTATGTCATTTAATCATGTTAGTTCTTTCATTCATATTGGTAGATTATAGACACAACATATATATTTATGTGTATGAAACTAGTGTTCTTTTGTATGATATAGGTGTTTCTAGGGATTGGTTGTTAAATGACATCAACAAATGTGAACCATTGAACATCAATTGATAAAACTGTTTTAAAGTCTGCTTTCTGAATTAACGATTTGAAGGATGTCACTAAGTTGGCTCTTTTTGAGGATGCTGGAGATAATGCTTTTTTTTCCATCGAACTGAAGTTCAATATCCAATGTTCGCAAAGAATATTGTTAAATAAGCTATTTTACCAATATTCAGACTCATGAATGTAGGGAATGTTAATTGTTGCAACCATACCAATTCTCAGATATCCACATTCAACTGAGGTGAAAGTTGCTGCAAGGATGAGTGGTATAGCCACATTCACAGGTCAAAAAGGTGTGCATTAACATTTTTATTTTGATGTGCAAGACATTAAAAGTATTTTATGATTTGTTGATGGTTTTTAATAATGTATATGTGAATTTATTTATTATAGGTGTATCGGTTGAAGGAAAAAAATGTAGAGTTGGAACGAGATAAACTAGAGATGCATGTTATGATGGTGAAAATGGAAGAAACGCAAGATTATACGATGAAATGAATGAGAGGCTTCAGATCATCATACTTTTTATCAAGTTAAGATATGAGTTAATATGATTAAACATATAAATTTGTATGTTATTGTATTGCTTTTAGATGACTCAGACCCTTTTGTATTACATTTTGATAAATTGGATATTTTATTCTATATGATTTCGCTAAGTTGGATATTTTATTCTATTTGGTTTGGATATTTTTCTTTGATGTAATATTTATAAAATTTGAATTCAATGTTTACAACAAAAAGTATAAAAGAATTTATAAAACCTTTTTTTGTTAAATTCTGGACGAAACTCATAGCTAAAATTGTACCAAAAACTTTAAAATATCCATAGCAAAATCAATCTAAAATCTGTAACAATATTTGTAGCAATAATTATATGTGTAGCTAGAATTCATAGCAAAACTTGTAGCAAAAAACGTAGCGAAATTCCGTAACTAACTATTCGTAGCTAAAAATCCGTAGCAAACAATTTGGTAGCCAAATCCGTAGCTAACATAGCTAAAGTAGCGACGTCACTTTTTTGTAGCTAAAACCGTTGCAAAATATAATTTCGTGGCTAAAATCCATAGCTAATAAATTAGCTACGGGACTTCTAACTACGAACCAAATTCATAACAAATTCGTAGCAAAATGGGTGTTTGCTACGGATTTGCTTCGGATTCGACCGTAGCAAATGCCTGTTTTTGTAGTAGTGATTAATGGTGGTCATATAGTTGGTAAATCGATTATTAAAATTATCATATTGGAAGTTCAACTTGCAAACGAGTTTAAAAGAAAATTGTAGGGCTAAGATGAAAGTTTAATTAAGTTTAGTTTCTAATGAATAGTTAGAATTATCTAGTAAGTATAAATGTTTAAGAGTTATCAAATAGATTTATTCGTTTTGCAAGTTAAATTATTTGAGTTCTAGTATATTTATGTATTTGTCTAGGTTAAAAAGGGTTGTTTGATCGAATGTTTTAGCGTACGTGTTTTACCTTTTACAAGTTTAAAAAAAGTGTTAGAATGTTTGTGTTCATATTCTTTGGTTTTCATGTTTACAATTGGATATAGGCCAAGATACCATTGGTTTTGTTAGGATCTACACACACAAGAAACGATACACAAATACGAATGCAATAAAATGAGCACTAGGATTTAAGATGGTATACATAGAGACTTAATTAAACTAGAGTTTCTAACTTATTAAACCAGAAATCTCAACCGAGCTAAGCTTAGGGTGAGCAACCCCGTACCCGCCTTCACTTTCAAGTAATATACTTGGCCCAAACAAGACCCATGAAACCAATAGGTTTTACCAACAGAAATTGTACGTTAACTATTTTTATTTAATAAAATTTTTGAAGGTCATTTTTGCGAAATCATATTGATGATGATTTTATGAACAGTTATTGCATTTGTTTCCAGCAAACTGAATTACTTAACAATGTTTGTAACGAAAATGTAATGAAACGTTTTCAGAAAATAAATAAATTGTATAAACAGTTATACAGTTATCACTTTTTTGCGTTTCTGATAATTGTTATTGTATATATTTATTGTAACTTAACTTTAAACTACCAAAGGACTTGTGGCGCACTCAATAATATCAGGGTATTTGTTAAGATGAAAATGATAATAGTGGACAATAAATTTGTATAATAAATTGTTGGTTAAATTTTTTTAAAAAAAAACTAACTTTTAAAAAATCTCGTAAATCACGAGACCTTGTATTTTTCACTGCTCTAGTGCTCTTCACATCCATAGTTAGCCAATCGGATGTAACACAACGTTTTAAAATCTCGTGAATCATGCTTCTGTTATAATAATAAATAAAATTGTTAGGGATTTATGGATAATATAAAGTTAGCTATAAAGTATTTTAAATTCAAACAATTATCGGATAATGAAACTTGTATAAACAAATTAAGTCAACGGTAGCAGACAACCTATGCATGAGACCGGCCAGGATTATTTTAGTTTAATCGAAGGATTATATTATTTAATGATTCTTTTATAAAGAAAGCCGAAATGTCTATGTGATTTATTAATGAGTATTCGCTCGACTGACACAACTACCGATTACTAATACAAATAGTTAAGTCATTATCAGATTTATTAAAGAAATACGGAAAGATGTTACGCTTAGAATTTGTGAAAACAAGAAATGGCAAAACATACCTTGTCTATTTTTTGAATCTTAGACGACTTTGAATTTGAAATTATTCAGAATTGTGTACGAAAGACTAAAATTGTTGGTGCTATGTACATCTAAAGTGCGGCGTGTTATGTAATAGATGACATGAAAGAAACATAACCCGATATTTTTCTAGAGCTATAAAATGACTAGGTTTGTATGCCGTCTAAGATCACCTCATTTTTTTTCAAAAACATATTTATCATATAGTTACTTTTTATTATTAACTAAATTGTGTTTGATGTATACTCTTTTTCCTCGCCTCTTTCCCATCTGTCTTCTCCGACGACGTATCTTTTTTCCTTAGTGATGCATACGCCCACATCGTATATGACTCTCACACTTTATTGGTTTCTATTAGTCGCCATTAACATATATCTTGGTTATTACGACTTTGTGGCCTTAGAATGTGTCATGATATGACGGTGCACTTATTTAATCTAGCATCTGTTATGTCCATAAATAACGTGGAATGCATATTAGGTATTACAAAATACATCACATGCAAAATCGTTTTGCATCAGTTTTCAAGTGAGAATGTGAATCTTCTATAGATCAATACTTATATAATAGTGCTTAAGCTACTAATAATTTGTAAATCACAGCTTTAACTGTAGATCCTAGTTTAATCAGTTCAAGAGTGAATCATGATTTCTAGGTTATCCCAAAAAGTAATAAACAAGCTTTAAGTTATTCATGGCATATCCCTTATTTCAATCTAGGTCATGTCTAACCACATCTGTAGTGATCATCAACCTCAAAACTAACAACTCATATCTATTTAATTTCTTGATTTGTCTATGCAAATAGCGTATAAAATATGTTTCATGCAACATTAACCTCGGAAGTAAGGACCCGAATCAAGTTTGGCGGTGTCAATCAATGCATTCGGTCTAGTAAATGTCTTATACGATGAAGTTCACAAGAGCAAATCACACCCATGTGGATTTTATTGATTGAAACGTCCTATGAGATGTGTCGTGTACGATGAATGCAAACGAAAGCGAGGATAACTTCTAAGACTAGGTCTCAAGTTGTCATAGATTAATGTTTTATCCCAAGTTCAATCAATGATCATTGGATCAAGAAATTGTTCATTTCAACAAAGCCAAATTTCTTGGTTTAGTGTTTTTTATTTTGTCTTGTACAAACACTACAAATCCCATTTTGGAGTCTGGGTTTATGTAAACTTATTTGTCTTGATGGTCACTCCAACGTCGAAACACTATTTTCACTTGTGTTTTGAGTTATACGCCAACAATAAAAGAGCATATTCTTACTTTTCTATCTTGACCATGCAAGATGTACAAAACCTAATAAATAAAATTAAAAGAATTGGGCCATAATGAATTGTTTGATCTTGCATGCATATACTTGACGGATATATATATAAATGGCCCATAAATTTTATTTGAGATTAATTATATTCTCAAATCTGTTCTCTCGACAGGAATATCCTTAGACCATAAAACTAGAAATACATTTAAAGAATCATATGAATTTCAATGTATCATGTCACTTTCTCAGCATTTTTCTTTTTTCGGTTTGGACGTAGTATCAAACCAATATTAACATTTGTTAGGTCTTTTTAGACAACCTTGTGTCAGCATCTTTCGTTAAACTAGCCAAAGATAAACAAACACAAATGGGGGTATAGCTAGGGAGAAGAATGATCATGGCCATAATGGAGAAGAATGGTTTTATATAACACCGCGTCCCTCCATTCCATTTTACGCATTGCATGGTGAAAACGATGTAGCCCGCGCAAACTACTCTCTCTCTCTCTCTCTCTCTCTCTCTCTCTATGTACGATATAAAAAAACCAAAAAAAAAGAGGAATGGAGAATGTTGGGTATAACATAGCCGTTGGTGTTAAACCTTAGACAAGCGAATCAAGAACACCAAACACGATATTGCATAAAACGTTTATGCGACTCTTTTCATTAATAAGAAATCTTTCTACTCTCTCTACTCTAATTTATTTAATAATAAGTAAAAGATAATTATGACACCAAGTTATTCAACTTGGTCCCTGAACTTTGGATCTCCACCACACCGTCACTTGAGATCTTCCATACCACCCTTGTACTTTTCGTATTAACCATTCGGGTCCTTCAAGTTGGTGTTGCTCCAAGTTTTACACTCCCTTTCAATACCAACTTCCATTGTTCCTCCAAGATCCTTCACACCTTGTAAAGTTCGAACCTCTTTGAGCTTCATTCTTGGATTCGACTTCATCACACTACCGCCAGGTTTCTTTTTCCTTGTTACAAATGAGCTAGTTTCGATATTACCACTATTTAAAATTGCATCACCCGATTTCAGATTGGAAATGACTTTTGCTTTACTAACTTCATGACCAACTATAAAAGCAATTCTTCCATCTACACTTGGTGCATGCTCCCCCTCGAACTCAACTCCTTCACTCGGTTGTTCATTCGGATCACCCGAACTTTGCATGAACCTCATGCAAACTCCAACATCAACTTTGTTGGTTTGTTGATCTTCAACGTTTTCTGTTCCACCATGACAACCTGTAACATGAGACGGAACTACCTCCTCGTACACTTCATCCAGCACGATTTCTTTCTCGTTTTGTTTGGTTACCGTCAAGGTTACGTCTTGATCAACCGTATTTTCTTCTTCAACCACAATTTCCTCATCATCTATATTCAAAATAACAATAGATGATTCCATGGTTATTTTTAACTGATTCGACTCTGGCACTGCTTCCGAACTTGTCCACCAACAAGAGCCTACTTCAAACCATTCATTTACCAGATTCGGTTTGAATTCGGTGATAGCTGCGTAATTCTGAACCTTTGCCATATTAGCCTCCACATCCCACGGTTCTTCTTCTCTAACAACAGCTGCATTACCTTCCTCCTTAGGTTCTCGACAATATTTTGCCATATGCCCTTTTTGTCCACATTTATGGCACCTAAAAGGAAATTGTTTTGGTTGGTACCTTGATTCCTTGTCTCGGTTCTCTTCGTTCGATGAATCTTCTTCAAAGTTGTCAACCCGACCCTTCTGATTCCATTCTCTCTTCTTGGGCCGTTCACGTTTCTCATTCTCCCAATCTTTACCCTTGCCTTTCTCACTATTAGGAATCTTTTTTTGTAGAACCGATGCTTCTCCTTCCTTCCGACATACAAAGCTTCGCTCTCAGTTTAATCCACACACCGGCTAACTGTTTTACTAAGGCTTCTTGTCCAGCAAGAATATTTTTGAACTCGGTTATGCTCGGTTGGGTCGCCCACCCTTGAATAGCGGTAACGAAACTACGATACTCCGGCCTTAAACCATGAATGAGTATCCGCTTCATACGAGCATCGCTAACCCGAGACTGTGGATCGAGTTCTCCAATCTCGCGACACAAATTCTTTACTTTACGAAAATATTGTGAAATTGGAGTATCACCTTGAGAAATCGTCATCAACTCGCCTTCGACTAGTTGCAATCGAGCATTGTTCTTCTTCGTAAATAAGGTCTCCAACGTATCCCACGCTTGCTTTGGGTATTCAAGATCTTGAATGTGATCAAGAACATCATTATCAACCGTTGTCTTGATGATAAACATCGCCCGGCCCGCTTTCACCTGCCATTTCCCGATACTACCATTAATATCGTTTGCAGGTTGTCTCGTCTCGGTACTGTTTGTTACATGTCAAAGATCTTGACCTTGAAGATACGATTTAATGCATGTCGGCCATTGTTTGTAGTTGCTCTGGTTCAACTTCTTGATCCCTCCTACCATCTGTAAGTCTTCCATTGTTTCGGTTTCTTGACTAACTAGCGATTAAGAACACCAACTTATGTGCTTTTAATTAACTATCTTTTAGATTTAAAAAGATAAGCTTCTAATCGAATGAAATAATAATTTCCCCTGTAGGTTTGACTTTTGAACTTGATATTCTGTTGTGCTTCAACGGTTAACTTTTGAAATGCTTATATATTCAACACCTCCTTCTTGGTTGCATGAATTTCCTCTAATAAATTTCTTTCTATAATACCAATTTATAAAAAGAAATAATAGTGACAGCAGATGATATCTCACAAGAAGACAAATGAAAAACACAAGAATGAAACTTCCTTCTTAATTCCTTTTCTTCTTTTCCACGACACCAACAATTTGTCTCTCACGTTACTTCTGTTTTGCCTTCGATCAATACCTGGCCTCTTATGTCTTTGATTAGAAACTGTTACCGCAATCAAGACCTGCCGACGATCGGAAACACGAGCCTGAATCGTTAGGCTCTGATACCACTTGTTAAACCTTAGACGAGTGAATCAAGTACACCAAACACGATATTGCATAAAACGTTTATGCGACTCTTTTCATTAATAAGAAATCTTTCTACTCTCTCCACTCTAATTTATTTAATAATAAGTAAAAGATAATTATGACACCAAGTTATTCAACTTGGTCCCTGAACTTTGGATCTCCACCACACCGCCACTTGAGATCTTCCATACCACCCTTGTACTTTTCGTATTAACCATTCGGGTCCTTCAAGTTGGTGTTGCTCCAAGTTTTACAGTTGGTAACGGCTATATAGCCATTTAATCGTTAAAACCACAAAAAAACGCTTTCTAGTCATTGGTAACGGCTATATGGCCGCTTTTTAACCGTCGAAACTACCCCCCTTCCCGGTGAGTATAAATAGTTGTGGGAATTGATTGGCAACTCGTAAACACATAAATGAATGCAAAAAAATGCTCGATTAACTCTCGTTCTACACTTGTTATAGCTAACGCAAAGTCAACATCATCCTTTGGTGACGGTTCTTCCTCCACCCCGTCCATTGTCAAGGTTTTTTTGCATAACCAAAGCGAGAAAATTTGGTGCAATTGGGATTTGGTAGAGATGAACGATGAAGATACAAAGGCACGTTGCAATTTTTGTAGCACCTTTCAAAAAAAGTGATTCAAAGAATAATCTACTTTGAATCAAAACCAAGCCGAATTGGGCGGAGATAGATACTATATTTCGTTATGACGCAAATGCATATCAAGATAGAATGACGAAGTTTGTGATTCAAAATTTTTTTTCCGTTTAGTCACTTTGATAACACTTGGTTAACAAGCATGATTGAGACGCAACACTAGCGTAAGTCGCTCTACACTTAGGCCTTATTATATAAAATTGTGTAATAAGGGAAAAATGATTTAATTTTAACTTTTTGAAAATTTAAATACGTACTAGTGTGAACTTAACTAATGATGTTTGGTCGGCTCCACATGGTTTACAAGAATCATACCTTTGTGGCACCACTCATTGGGTCGATCCCAAATCTTGGCAAACGATGAAACGTACGATAGCGTTTAAATGTTTTACTAGAATCATACCTTTGTGGCAACATTCATTGGGTTGATCCCGAATCCTGGAAAATGATGAAACGTATGATTGCGTTTAAATATTCCTGTATTCACATTTGGTTAATAAAATTTTTGTAATTCCAGATGATTTAATAACATTTAATTTAAAAAATAAATTATTTTTAGTGTTATTTGATAATGAAGCAGGCAATACCACAGTGATTGAAAAATTAAAAATAGGGATATTGGTTTTTAATACTCCTAACTTTCACGATTGGATGATAATACTCTCAACTAACAATTTGTCTCCCACCACTCCCAATTTGTAACTTATTTTCTTATATCACTCCTGAACTTAGCTTAACGGACTCTAATTCCGTTAGTTTTTTTTGCTGATGTGGCATGCTATGTGGAAAATACTTTAAAAAAAACCTAACAAATACTATATATATATATATATGTATATGTATATGTATATGTATATGTATATGTATATGTATATGTATATGTATATGTATATATACACACACACACACTACTACCGTTTACACCATAACACCACCACCACAGACCTCCATCACTTCCGGCCTTTATCGCCACCTTAACCACCACCGCCAGCCTCAATACCTTCACCACCACTAGCATCCACCGCCTCCATCACTTCTAGTCAAAATCCCAAACTCAAATGAAGTAGTTTTTATCAAAATCTCAAACTCAAATGTGGTTTCCGCAGCCTTCGCGTTTTTCCAGTGAGTTCCACCATTAAAAATAGAGCAACAATTCGAGGTAATCATTTGCTCGCCACAACAACCACATCCACAACCCCCACCCCCTGCCACCACCAGTGTCTCAGCCAAGAACCTTCCGGAATCGCCTGCTCGGCGGAAAAATGAGTTGCATGTTTCCAGCGAGCACCATCTTCATCATCCCTCCGCCGGTGCACAATCTCCCTGATCTCCATCGTCACCTCTGCACCATTCCCATTGTCAGAAAGACGAGATAACCGGAAAAATCAAATTCACCGGAAAAACGAGGTCACCGGAAATGGAGGTTTTTGAGGTTTTTTGTTGAAGAAAGAAGATGGTGTGGGACCCACAACCTACTTTTTATTAATAGAAAATTCCACGTCATCAAGAAAACTAACGGAGTTAGGGTTCGTTAAGTTCGGGAGTGCCAGAAAAAAAATAGGGTGAAAGTTGGGAGTGGTGGGAGACAAACCGTTAGTTGAGAGTGTTAACGTCCAATGAGTGAAACTTTGGGGTATTTAAAACCAATATCCTTTAAAAATAAAATATAAACCAATTTGAAATGTCAATTTTCTATACTATATATAAAGCATGAGTTAGGGACCTTTTAAATTTTAAGAGGTACAAAACTCATTGCTTAATATACAACACATAATGCATCAAAAATTTAAAAATTAGGGGTAATTAAGTCTTTACCCACCAATATTACATAACTATCATTCTTTCAAAATATACAAACTTTGGTTCTTTAACTTCACTACCTTTTTTTGTAAGTTTAATAGTAGTTACATATATGCCTCTAATTCAAAACCAACTACCCAATGATTTTTTAACGGCCATAACTTTTTCACACGTTAATATTTTTTCAAAAAAATTACATCATAAAAACGAGCATTTTATTCTCTTTAATTTGGGTATAATATTTCCATAGTTTTTAGTTCTAAAAAATTAACATGTTACGCGCTTATCATTTAGAACCGATTAATAGGTCGAGTCGGGCGAGTTCATGTCATTTGTAAAAGTACAATAGGGTCGGAATGAGTCGATACAAAAAAAATGGTTATGTTTCGGGTTCGAGTAGAAATGGGCCAGGTCAAATGGCTCTCGAGTCGGAACGGGTTTTAGGCCGTAACGGGTTGGTTTAAAAAAAAATATTTATTTCAAATTACTGTATATTGATTAGGCAAGTTTTAATATCAGTAACGTCATTCCCGTCCGGTTACGCATGTTCAGTCTTCGATTACACGGAACTGGATTTGCATGACTTACGCGTCCAATTTTAGGCTACGTGCACACTGTAATCAGGTGACGTATGCGCCGACACGGAGTATGCATTCAGTGTTGAGTTATGGGCACGCCCCGCTGCATTGCGCGGGTACCTTGCTAGTTCAACCTGATATGTTGCACATATTATTGGTTTAATGTTATAATTTTTTTTAGAAATTTCAACAAGTAGAATACAAAAATCTAAACAAAATTCAAACTTAAAATTAAACAAGTTCTAACTTAAATGTAAACATATTCAAACTTAAATAAACAAGTTTTAACTTAAATGTAAACATATTCAAACTTAAATAAACAAGTTTTAACTGAATTGTAAAAACATTCAAACTTAAGATATACTGTTAAAGTAAAACCTTTCACGAATTTGTGCATACAAAGCACATGATTATACTATGTTAGGGGGCTTAAAATGGTCGAAAACGAGCTTCAAATGTTCATAAACAGCAATATGCATTAAAACCAATTTAGATAAAAAAAGAAAAAAAAAAGGAGAGTTTTTTCCTAGTTTCGGGTAGTAACCATACGCGACCTACCCTAACCGATTCTAACTGGTATCCATCCATACCTCAGGGTTTCCAGTTTCTACCCGGTTCCAATTTTACCCGATTAAACTGGTCTTTAAATCCCACCGGTTCCAGGTCTTAAAAAGAAAACGGGATTTGCCCAGCTCTACTATTCCCTTTTGTTAACATTAAAAAACAAAAGCATAGACTAACTTCACAGCAACCAAGCACTTTTAATAAACAATAAATCGTAATTGTAGCAACAGCTTTAATTTTAAAGATGTTTAGATGTTAGAAAGCAGGCGTGTTAATCAACCATTTTCAGAACATCCATTCTACGTATATATATACTACTAATAAACCATCTGATAATTCAAAACGTTCTAAACAAGCTCACAAATTTTATTAATAAAAAAATTTCAACCCACCTTAGAAGAAAGTCAAAAGGAACATCTAAATTATGAATTTTAATCACAATCGAAGTTTTATATAATTTACTATAAAACGATTACAATAAAGTGGCAGGCAAACGGGCAACAAGCTGCACCGCAACCCCTTTTTGAACAGCAAAGCCAATCCTGCTAAAAACGAAGCTTTGGGACCTAGAAGCTGAAGAGGTTCCGTGTACGACGCGCTGAACCCTACTCAAAAATTTCACAGCCTCTGGAGCCAGAAAACCAAATGTATCAAAGGCAAATGGTAGAAAGACATGTTGATTATTTAAACAAGCTTTCTCGTGTTTAACAACTTTGCCCGATTCAGCCTTCAACGCAGCCTGACCCACAACAAACCCACGGTCCCTGAGCCCAACAAGAGGAGACACTCCTGTAAGATCCACACATGCGTGTTTCCCCCCTGCCCACCCGAACACAAGAATATCAGCTGGTCGTAAAGTAGACCTCCCTTCAATAGGATCCGTGAGAAAGTTAACAGGGGCCTCCTTTTTAGCAGAAATCCCTGCCCGTTTAAGAACATCACACAGAACATCCCTAACCAGATCATGTCTGTATTTAAAGCCAGGCAATTCTTTGCAATGCACCACATGGTCACCAAAAGAATCCAAACAGACCTTGCGACAAATTGGGCAAGGTTCATCCGTCGTGAACATAGGGATCATTAACCGGTACTTAAGGATAGCCCGATACTCCAAACCCGACATACGTTGGCCTAATCCTTCAATGGGGATGGCCGTTAGAAAATCCTGAGCCCGAGGAGCTTGAAGGCATTCAAACACCTCCTTTGGGCGAGGGGATAGATCAAACTTCACTTCTAAACTCTTGACGATTCCAATAAATAAGGCACTCGCCACAACATGTTGGGCTTTAGGGGGGGCGGTGTCCTTATTAGAGAACCCGCTAAGATCAAAATCTGGAAGTGAAGTACGTAAACGATCCATCGCACACCCATAATCAGAGTCCAACCCATAAATATCACAACCCCGAAGAATATGGTCTTGCAAACACCACGACTGTGCTCTCGAAGCCACAAAAGCATATGTAGATACATCCTCGGCCGAACAGAAACCCAACCCCCCATAACGGAAAAAAAATAATCCATTACTCTCATCATTAATCTTAGAAGCCTACAGACAACTTACACGTAACACAACTTCAATTACCAACATTCATCATTTCATCTCATCTCATCTCATCTCATTTGATTGATCACGAACGCGATCGCGATCTCTCCCTTGCTGCAGGTGACCTACTACATAACCACAACAAACACAATCATATATTTATCTATTACTTTAAACGAACAAACATGAAAACATGTCTCGTTCATTCATTTATGTTTGTTTACGTCCTTTCATTTTAATTCGTATATGTTCATTAGTTTACGTTTGTTTATGTTCGTTAATTTGTTACGTTCTATATTCATTAAAACCTTTTGGCCCATTACAACTTAGGATAGTTTTAGCAACTTTTTAGGCCTCTAACACACTAATCTTCACATTTACTTTTACTGGTTTCACCTCAGTTATGTCCGTTTGTTTATGTTCATGAATTGGCCACTTATACTATTAATGAACGAACATAAGTGAACACAAGCAAGAAACCCCAGTTTGCTTAATTGTTTGCGTTCAATCATTTGTTCAGTTAACTTTAAACAAATATGCTTCTGTTCGTGTTCATTCAATTTGTTTGTAGGCCTAGGTTCAATTTGGAAAAAAGTACTTGCGGTAGCGTTCAGGTGGGCTTTCAGCTCCACTATATCCCGGACTGTCACGTACAGCTGGTTTCGGCTCCGGACTAGGTTCACGAGGATAGTCATTAGGACTGACCCGGCCTTCACTTTGAGGACTTACAATAGCACCATGTTCATACTCAGGGCTGGCCCAAGCCTTTGGGACAGACCCATGAGGACTTCGACTTCTTTCCCTCTCCCTACGAGGACTCGGGCTGGGTTCACGTTTATGATCAGCATTGCGGGACCTTCCCTTTCCATTAGCACCGGGGCTAAAACCACGACCATAATCTGGGTTGGACCGGTCCCTGCGGTGTGGGCTCGGGCTACGCCCCCGTCCACGGCCATAATCCGGGCCGGCCCGGTGACGTCCACGCCCATAATCTGGGCTGGCCCGTTCTCTCTTATACGGACTCGGTGACCTGCCTCGATCATCGTTTCTTCTACGAGGTGACCTGTCACGACCTCTTGGGTCGTTCCCGTTCTTTCGGTCATCATCGTCTTTCATTGCATACTCAACCGAGATAACCCGGTCCATCAGCTTTCTGCGCAACAAAGGGTATAATATTATTATTTAAATAAAGTAGTTTTTACAATAAACTAATATAGGTAAATAAATACCTCATGTTTGTGGATTCAAGGGCTTTGGTGGCATCCTCTTGTAGCTCAAACTGAATAAAAGCAAAATTTCTTCTAATCCTTATGTTCAGAATCTTACCATAAGGATCAAATTGCCTCTCCAAATCCCTTGTTCTGGTATTGTATGGATCAAAATTGATAACAAGGTTTTTGAAGGCCTCGAATTGGATGAAGACCGTTTAGAGCTTACAGGTTGTCTGACATTGCGTTCTTGCTGCCAAAATCGAACAATGACATAGTTAAGAGCAAAAAGACAAAAAAAAGGCATAAATAAGACTGAAAGTTAGATTTGTACGTATGTTTAGGGGTGTAAAAACTGTAAATCGTGACGGGTTGGCGGGTTACAACTTTCGTAGCAATTTAAACAATCAACTACTCCGATTATTGGAAAGCCTTTTTTTTTTGTAATTTGAGCTATTTTAAATGTTTTTGTGTATTTCTCTCGCATTTCCAATAAAAAAATTGGGTTTACATATTTAGCTCGACAATGGAATGAGCGAATAGGATTAAATGGAGAATGGCTTTTATTGGAAGTGAACAGTAGATAAAAATGAACAAAAGGGAAATTAATTTCACTTTTGAAAGTTAACAGCTACATTAAAATAAAAGATCAAAAGATTTAACTATAAATTTTAACACTTTTCACCTCAGAAAACAATATATTAACTTCTTTAAAACTCTCAAACGGGTTAACAAGTCAACCCATTTTTTAACAGGGTGTGTTTGAGTTGACCCATTCTTTAAACGGTTCACGTTTGGGAAGGCCTATTTATAAAAACGGATCTTGTCAGCCAACCCAAAACCTGTTCTTTTCATGTTGTGTACTTGTGTCAAGAATTGACGCCGAGTAAGTGTTACCTTAGTCCACTCAACACGAAGTCGGCGTCCCTTCCTACCAAACTCATAACGGTCAAGTGCACGAATTGCATCTTCAGCGCCCCTTTCATCTTCCATATAGATAAAAGCAAACCCTGAAATAGGCAAAAACACAAATTAAAAAAACATACAAATGAGTATGACACCGTGTAAGTGTAGAACCTACTGTACTCTGTGTTGGCCAATTTCTCACTGAATATTTAGTTTCATACTTTTAACCTCGTATAAAAGATTAATCTTTTAAAGCTAAGTAAAACAGCAACAGACCTTGCATAATGAACTAATGGGATGTCATGGAACTAGAATCCAAGGATGGAATGGACTACGTGGAATGAAAGGCAACAATGTATGTGGTGAATGTGTGGTGGTAGTGGTGGTGATGCCAGAGTGGATCAGAATCGGAACGTGGGATGATCATCCAATGGGAATCCTGCGTGAAAGAAGTATGAGTATGGGGGTATTATTACACGTCAACAATCATACTCTTCTTGTTTAAAACATCCAAGCACCCCCATAATATAAGGCCCGTTGGTGGGCAAGTAGTGTGATTCGGAAGACGCTGACTCAACTTCAAAACATAGGATGCTCCAAACTTCTGCCTAGCGGGTCCGCACATGTCGTGGTGTGGATCGCATTTCACATTCTTACCAGCAAAATGTATATGAATATGTGTATGATAATTTGTTCACAAGAAGGGTATGTAAACAATCAAAAAAATGTTGTATATAAGATGAAGCATACATTTAATAAGTAGAATTACAATAACATAAATCTTTGTAGATTACTCCCACAATGCTCTTAAACCAACTTAGAAATGTATGAAGAATGTGTTATGAAATAAGTATTCTTCTATAATCAGTCATTAACTTTTTAAGTACTTAATGTACAACTTAATTAAAGATGGCTACTATAGTAATATTTCGAACTGCCTTCCAATGCTTAACGATAACACAAGTAAATATGGTTAACAACAACTTTAGGGGAATAAAACTCAAGATACAAAAATGAATATTATAACAAGCGAAATTACCAGACTTCATATCGACTCTATCAACTTTTCCATATTTCCTAAAGAGTCTCTCCAGATCACCTTGTCGTGCATCGAACTCAAAGTTTCCACAGAAAATAGGCCTCATTCACCTTCAAAATAAAAAGGAAAAAACAATTTAAAAGACCTGTACACAACTAATATTACATAAATGTGGAAAAATATCGGATATCAGTCATGGACCGACATTTGAGGTATCAGTTATCGTAGTGGGATATCGGTAATTTTAATATCATGCAGAGTTTATATATATGGCAATTTAACACTAGTAATTCAGTATACTCTCCTACCGTTAACAAATTAACCTTTTGCAACTTACAAAACACTAACAATTGTAGCAAGTAGGAAGTGATTAAGACTTAAAACACTAACACTAAACATTGACAATTAAGACTTAAAAAACTGATATCGGGTTCTGCTAGGGTCCGATAGCCACAGATATCAATTGCATAGAGTAACTCAACAATATCACAGCATGTGACCAGCAACTAATCAAAACTAATAGCCTAATTGCCTACAATTACCGAGTAAAATTTCTAATTATAAATGTATCATTAGGAAAATAAATTCCAGATGAATTTGAAATTATTAATAAAAAACGAATTACGTTACAATTAAACGAAATTGCAGCAGGTCAACGGAAAATTAAGATAACAACACCCAACAAATTTCCGGATCTAGCCGTTCATAAGATATGTATGTAAAATTAAAACATTTATAACGAATTTGACGGTATTAATGTTGAAAAATTCACAACCAGATCCTACAATATACAGGCATTTATATATGAAATTAAGGCTAATACGTTTAATTACAAATTAAATTAATTTTGATGATTAAATAGAGAGTTTGATGTCACCTTCTTTTCCTTGAGAAAACCCTAATTTGCAGAGATGACGAAGAAATGAAATGAGGATAATAAAATATCTATCTGGAGAAAGAGAAAGAGAAAGAGAAACTGACGGCGTTTAATTACAACCAGTTTCTTTCTGTATATAGTAACCACTTTACATTTAACACCCTTAACTTTCTTCATATGTCTAATTTTTGTTTTCTTGCTAATTAATTAAACCTCATTTAAATTTAAATAAAAGGTGCTTTTCGTAAGTTTAATTTTTTTTCGGTTGACTGAATCAAAATATACTACTGCTTGTGTATGTATAGTGACAGTTATTTATGCAAAATACATATCAAGTTACGTAATGTAATATTTCTAAGGGGAAAAGGTGTATTGAAATTGTAGTAGGTAGGGTAGTTCTAGATGAGCATAGTGAGTTAGAACATAAGTTGTTGAAACATGAAACCTATAAAAGTTCAAGAAAACAGGAATGTTTATTATGAAAGCATTGTGCAGATGGTAGGCTGTCTACAAAAATCTCTTAAAATTTTAAGGATCAGAACGAGCATAAAAATGGATATTGGAATCATGTTTTTAATTATTTGATATATAATTTGACAATTCTGCCGATTAAGTTGTATTTCCGGAGAAAAAATAATTTTAATAATTAGAAGTTAATAAAATATCTCATACAAAACACAAAATAAAAGCATCATCAATGAGAATTGGAAACTGAACATGCTTTTTGGTTTCTTGGACATTCACTATTCATGGCACCAAGTAATCATTTTGTATACTTGCATTTTTAAAACAAAAGTATTATATATAAAACTAGTTTTTAGCCCGCGTGTTACGCGGGTTACTTTTAGTTTTTTTTTAATAATTATTTTTTATTATTATTGTTTATGTATATTTTTCATGTAGGATGTGTTTAGGCATTAAATTTAAAGGTTACATGAACTTATAAAATATGTAAAATTTAATAGTTGTAGTTAAAGTATAGTTTGTTTTGTTTTTTGTTTATATCTCAAATGAGTCTCATTGGTCTAGTAGTTAACGTGACCCAACATTTTGTTATTTAATATGCGAATTTTCGTTTTAATATACATGAATACATAAAGAAATTCATATGGTTTGTGTTATTTTCGTTTGTATTGAGTTGTTACAGTCCATTGGTGATGTAGAGCGTTTATGTTGTTTAATTGATCACCAAAACTTGGCTCTCATGTGTCTGTCAATTAATGTAGCTAAACATTATGTTTTTTGTTGTTTAAAATATGTATTTTGTGCCTGATTGTGAACTGAGCTTTTAATAAATTGATGTATTTGAATTTCTATCAGCCAGTTCTAGTTTCACGTCTATCTGAAATGGGTACGTCATGTGTTATCATTTCATTTTTTGATGAATTATTGATTTATTATATTTTTTCTAGTAAGATATTTAGTTTATGATTTTCATATTATTTTGGATGTATTTGTTGTATTTATAAATTTTGTAGTTTAGTTATTGTTGTGTATTAGAAGAACATTAATTAGTTAATTAGTTTTCATTCTTATCAAATATAATAGAAGCTATATTAGTTTATGAATTATATTAACGAAAATTATATGATCATATATAAAAACAAAGTTTTTAAAAATTTATTTTTTATTAATAATGTATACGTTTTTAATATTTTATACATAAACTTTTGTATTATGAAGTTTTGTAGATTTATTTCTTTTTTATATTTTAAAATGGGTAATAATTGGAAGCCATCATTTGAAAGTGACGCTATAATGATAATAAACATCTTGAGAAACTCTTTTCTCGCCTTCTTTATCAAATCCTTCGTTTCATCTAACAGTTAGAAACCCTAATTTAATATTCCCCTTAATTAGGACGATGTTGTTGTTAAGTGGAAGTTTTGTAGGTTGTTGAAGGGATTTGTGTTTGTTCTTAGTTTATTTAATCAAACACTGTGTCAATAACAATTTACAACCATTTTTAAAATAATATATTGGTTTTAAATAATTTTAACTATCACCTTTTGGCCACTGCTGATCATAACTAATGAAATGACTATGTTGATCAGTTCTTCATGTAAGTAATATAAAACATGACAAATATTAAACCTATGAACCTGTTACAGCATGAAGAGTAGTAACCGCAGCAGGGTATGATGTAGTCGACATGCTTGTCATTTTGATTGAGTTCCCCTTTAGGATGTATAGTTAAGGATGGTTAGGGTTCTTGAGAGGAACCCAGTTTAGAAGAGAGAGGAGACACATGATTTACTTATGTGTGTGAGATCAGGTTATGATGTTAATTTATTCTCTCTATATATACACCCAAGGGGAAACCCTTTATTAGCTATTAAGAGTAATATGGCCCATCAACAATTACCAAGCTAATATATAATAAGGTATAATAAATTATTTTGATCTATTATTATATAAATGATAATGATGGTCATATAAATAAATATATAAAATATATTTATTCTTACATTCTCCTACTTGGCCGAGTAATCATTTATTATGAGTATTAGATAAGCCTGATCACGACTTAACACTCATTTTAGCTTTAAACTTAAACTGGAACAGAGAAATACAGTCATTGAATTGAACATCAGCTCAAGACCCCCATTAATCATACTGCAGTTCTTATTTAAAACCTAAGTAGTTATGATCAAAATTTTCAAGTAAGCCCTTCAGAACGTTTGATTTGTATATTTAATTCGTCTATATGTCATTATGCATGCAGAACATAGTAAGAGACGTACAAAATCAAAACTGATGAGGAAATTTAATAGTTAATCATTCATAGTACGATATGCAGTTGTACGTGGTCATTAACAAACCCCTCATGATTATAAGCGCTTTCATAATACTTATGGGTAATAAACCTTTAGTTATAGGATCCTTAAGCATATCATGAATGTATTCGATATGAAAATTTAGATTCCTCAATTCATTCATAAACGAATAATTAATTTCATATCAAAATTTAATGCAACACCTATCAAACTGTTACTGTTTGAGAAAACATGGTAGCTGACGTTATCACAATTAGTCTTCAATATATAGTTATTTGGAGTTTAATAAAACTTATGAGTCCACTAATAAATATTCAACAATATTTATTGACAACAACGTTGTAATTTATCAACATATTATGTTGTTATGACTTAGGTTGTTGTTATCAGTTTATTATGACTCTTCCATGAGATAGATTTATCTACTGACATAAGAATATATCCCGAAAATTACATTTTCTTATATCTGAATATGACAAAGTTAAGAGTAATATACCGGTTTGAATTCTCACTTCTTCTTTTAAATTATAGTCTTTCGTTTCTTTTAAAGATATTTAAATACTCTTTTAGATGTTTCACATTAATCTAGGCATATCTAGTGTGTTACAATTTTGAGTAATATCTGAACGAGTATAGACTTGAACCTACATAAGGCTTCTACTTAATAAAGCATAAGGTAATAATCTCAATGATCCTATTATCCTCTAAATAGAGCAATATTGTTTGTTACATGTGTAAGAACCCATTTAAGATAAAACTTATAGAACAAAACTAATGTCCCTTTGGGTCTATCTCAGAATGTTATGATATCTATTATGTAAGGGTTATCTTTGAGATATTTCATATCAAAGTGTGTGAACAATGCTTTGACTTATGTAACATATACTTGTCAGAAGAATGTCATCTATATAAGGACAAGTTTCCTTTTAGTCGCTACCACTCATCTTGAGGTAGGTACATTAATCCACTTGGTTTTTGATGAAAATAATTGTATAAATATTTCATCAACTTTTGATGTTTTCATTAACCCATATATGGATTTTATTGACTTATAGACTAAATGTTCATTAACCTTCAGTTTATAATATTTAGGTTGTTTTATGAGCATGTAGATATGTAAGTCAGTTATTAGGGAAAGTTGTTTAATGTTCTTCTAACGTAGCTCTTTAACTATTATAAGCTACTTGAACAGTGATGATCCTCAAAGAAATGTTTTATAATATAGGTTATAAGATTCTTTGATGATTTATTCCCTTTTGAATCTAACCTTTAATAATCAATTATGCTTCTTGGTGTCTTAACGTTTGTGTTAGGATTTAGTTTAGTTATGAACACCTTTAGGTGATTCAACCAAATTTCAAAACGTTAGAGACTTATGGAGTCAATTATGATTGATGATAATGGTTTAATTATAAGGGGTATGATCATTAAACTTTCCAACATCCAATTCAACTTTAGTTAGGGTGGTTACATAAGCATCAAATTTAGTAGGTTTTAAAACCTAGATGGCCTCCTAAGTTGATTATTGGGTAATTTTAAAAGTCTCAGTTTTATGGATTAGCTCTTAGTTAGGTTGCTATCATTTTTTGGATTCTAAGTGTGTAAGATTTGGCGCAGTATGGTGTACAAGAGGTGTAATTGGAGTAAAATTTATTATCTCTCTTCCCCCGCCTCTTGTACTTCTAACAAGTCATTATAAAGACTTTTACTGCTCCCACTGACCTTAAAAACCTTAGGTAATTAGCATACTTAGGGTCAGTATTTAAAGACCAATAGATTCTAACAGAGAAACAAGTTAATAATATAAGTTGTTGCAGTTTCTCTTGGTGAGGATTAATTTAGTAAGAAATCTGAATTTGTCCATGTTAAGCAATAATGAAACTTTTGTAAAAGTAGTAGTAAATTCTAAAGAGATAAGTTTTGACGGAATAGTGTTATGATGGAGCAGTGCCTTGTACAAGAGGTGTATTTGAGATAATATAAAGTTTTCACTCCCCCCACCTCTTGCAAATCTTGTAAGTTATGATTGAGACACTTGAGGCTCCCACTGATATTTAATATCTCTAGGAAAAATACAAGAGAAGTTTCAATGATGTACATGACGTGGGAATCTGTCATATATATGTTAGACTTGATTTGATTCCATTAACGTCCAGATGTCATAATAAACTTAAAGGATATATTTAGAAGAAATCGTATTAAGTATATATGAACGGATCTCTTTAAGACCGCGGACCATAGAATACTGATTAGATACAAGTAAATAACATTTTAAATGATAAAAGAATTATGTCTGAATATTCGTTTGAATAAGTTTCACGAATGTCAGTGAAATATAACTTATGGTGGACCCATACTTATTCCTTAAGCCAAGTAATGTTTTGGGCATTTAACACATGATTTAAAATCACTAAGAATGAGATTATATGAAAAATCACCCTCATCAACCATGTCATGATTTCTCATAAAATTTGGTTTTAATAGATGATTATAATAGGTCTCATTTGTCTTTCGTTAAATTTTTATTTGCATTATAACAAAAGTTGTGAAAGTATACATTATCATCTAGTTCTATGTTATAAATGTTTCAATCCAGACATTGATAACAAATAACATAAGAGTTTAAGGTAAGAGTGACTTTATGTTGGCTATGCAAACCTTATAACTGTCATAATGTAACTTAAGTATTGATACTAAATTCTGATTAATCTTCATAATATTTTAGGTATCATAAAGTGTAATTAAAAGACAGTTTATCATGGTTCTAATAACCTTAACATTTAAATTTATCACTAACACTCATGTTAGTTATTTGTTGATTTCGGGTAAACATATAGAACTAGACTCAACAAATCATGTGTTAATGGGAATATTAGGATTAGCAGACTTATATATCATTATTATACAACTATCAATTTTAGCCAGTTGTTCTTTCGAATTATGGATAGTCTTGTAATGTCTATGCCTAATCTAATGGCATATTTTTGCAATGGGACTTCTCCTTAAGAAACCTAAAGCGGGAAGTAATACTTGTATTTTGTCTATGAACCTTAGAATTATCCTCTTTTAGGTTTTAGTGGTAGTGAGTTGAATAACATCTTATTTCTAGCACCAGACATTTCTATTCGTGTACATATGTTGCTGATCAACACACTCATTTTCCTTTGGTACTTCTGAGTGTTATAGTTGATTCGTAAGGCACCAAATTGTACTGCTGAAAATTTTAGTATGTAATGTACTAAAAAATGTATTTATTTCCATGTGTAAGCCCTTAATTTTATGGGTCATGGTATTTTACATTATGATGTATTCGGTAATGCCATTTAACCTTATAGTTAGAATTTTCAAGAAAGAATGTATGCATCTTATGAGTTATTTTGATTAGTCTTAGGAAAAACTAAATCAAAAATAACTATAGTGATAGAATTTATTTAAATAAATTATAGATTATCATTATTATAAAAGACATTATGATTGACGCATCCCATTTGTTATGCTCTAGTTTTTAATATAATGATTGTTATTAGAAAGAGCAGTAGGATAGTCATATCATGTCTTAATATATAATTAAAACTGAGAAGAGCTAAATATTATTAAAACTCTTTATGAGATAAAATTCAATTGTATTTTAAGGTTAAAGTGGATGATTTGGATGAGATCGTTATTTATGAAAGAAAATATAGTGAGTAATATTATGGGATATTAAAATAATATAGATTAAAGTTTACAATCATTAGATTAATGAAGGATCATTAATATGAGGATCACTATATTTTATTGAAGATGTGATATGTCTGTTATGAACATCAAACTAATAGACTATAATTAATAGTTCTACTTAAACAAAAAATAAATCACCTTTGGACAGAATTAAAAGTTATTTAAGTATATTTGCAAAACAATTGTAACACATCACCTTTGGGCAGAAGTGAGACAATTATTTTAATTATGCACGAGCTAGTTTTGCTAAATAAAAATGTAACAAATCACCTTTGGGCAGAAGTGAGACATTTGTATCATGTTAGGAAAAACTAACAAAAGCTTTTCGGTTATACTTGAATGATAGGGTAAATGTAACTCATCACCTTTGGGCAGAAGTGTTACATCAAAAGTTCATTCAAGTTAAGCCTTTATGTTTTGTAAAATTTTATAATATTTAAGGTTTACAAAACATTTAATTAGTTAATAGCGGAAAATGTTTAGAGTAAGGATTTTTAAGTTTCCGGTAGGACCTTATTTTGCGGAATTAGTTCTCGGAAATTTTGGGTTCCCGAGAATTGCCAGTTTCCGGCTTTTAGTGGGTTTTTCAGTATTTGGGTGTTTACATGATTTTATGGAAAATGTTGATTCTGGTATTAGTGAGTTTTCGGGTTTATGGGTTATGACCCAAAACCATTTTAGAAACTCATAAACTCTTAGAACACATAAGCTATTTTAAGCCCATAATACATGATTTTTAAATAGCTCCTGAACCCGTAAACTGGTTTAAGCCCTTAACCCATGATCTTTATTAACTAAATTAATAATGATAAGATTTGGTTCAAATCTTTTTAATGATTAACAATTATATTTGTTTCTTATTTTAAGGGGATTCAAATCTTTTAAGAAAATATTAAAACTTCTAAATTATCCAAGATTTGAAAAAATATTTCCCTAAATAATCATTAACAAATTTTAATCTAGATTTTGAACCAACATATGTATAATTTTTGATAATAATGATGAACACGAAGAACATCATCGAAATTTTAACAATTAAACATAAAAAAACTTGGAATCGAAATCTTTAAACATGAAATTAACAGATTTCGAAAATATTAGAGTTTACTAAATATGAATTTTAGCGATTTTAAACAGTTTCATGTATTGTTTTCGTAATAGAACATGAAAAAAAAAAGAAACCTAAAAAATTAGGGTTTATCAAGTTTTAGTCCATGTCTTCTGATTCAATTCCAGATTTACGGAAAACATGAAGAACTGATTAATCAACATCACTCTGATGCCACATGTTGATCAGTTCTTCATGTAAGTAATATAAAACATGACAAATATTAAACCTATGAACCTGTTACAGCATGAAGAGTAGTAACCGCAGCAGGGTATGATGTAGTCGACATGCTTGTCATCTTGATCGAGTCCCCCTTTAGGATGTATAGTTAAGGATGGTTAGGGTTCTTGAGAGGAACCCGATTTAGAAGAGAGAGGAGACACATGATTTACTTATGTGTGTGAGATTAGGTTATGATGTTAATTTATTCTCTCTATATACACCCAAGAGGAAACCCTATATTAGCTATTAAAATTAATATGACCCATCAACAATTACAAAGCTAATATATAATAAGGTATAATCAATTATTTTGATCTATTATTATATAAATGATAATGATGTTCATATAAATAAATATATAAAATATATTTATTCTTACAGACTAATGACAGTCTCACATTTTATCATTTTTTTTCTACCAATGAACTCTGATTAATGAAGTCTTAACATCGTTAGTTTTCATGATGTGACATTCTTATTTGGCATATATGTGGCATGCTTATGTGACATATTGCACTGCCACAACCACCACCATGGAAGTCAACATCACCATGACCGCCACTGGCACACCCCGACCAAAGGCAGCGGAACATGTCGGAATGCAACAGATTTCCCAAGAGCACAAGACACTATTAAAGTGACAACATTTAAACAACTCATTAATTTCATTCAATCACCAAAAGTAACACATCTTGTTTATAAAAATAACACCAAATATAAGAATTCAATTGTTAACTTTTCTAATAACCTAAACGGTCTCAAATAAGATAGCATCTTCAAACTCCAATCAACCAATAATCAAACCTGTAACAATGCGTACAAAAATATCTGTCAACACGTATGTTGGTGAGCAATTACATATTTTTAATTGTATATAATATGAGGCAAAATTCACAAACATATATGAGACTATAAATAAAAGCATCAATTGCGGTATATATATCATAAGTAAATGATGATCCTTTCTAATCGATAGCAACCAACATACTCGGATAATGATGCCCTATTCTACTTGCACAAGGCTAAGTATTTAGGGGTGCATATGATCATACTTATTTCGTTCCACAAAAACATAAAAATAAACACTCATGCACGTAAAGCATATGAAACATATAACACACAATAGAGCAAGTATTCTAAGTATCATACACCCTAGAGTTTGCGCCTTTAAGGATAGAGTATTATAAATTATTCATGTTTTGAATAAGTATGCATGCGATGGTCGGGTATTTTGTATATATATATATCAGTGTATTAGTTATGTATTTTTATTGAGTATACTGTTAGAACTTTGGTACTTCATACGTGCTTTTGTATATCAGGTAATTGATCGTTAAAGATGCTAAATGGGAGACCAGTATGAGCATGGAATGATATCTCAGGAAAACCAGGGCATGATTTGAAGTCTTAGGAAGTGTTAGAAGGATTCGGGACGAGTATGGATGAGAAATCATAAACCGATGCTAAAACTGAACAAGATAGGTTGACAAAAAGCGACTAAGAAGTAAAACGAGCATATCTTGGGCTAGAAAATGAGTTACGGGACCCATAATATATGAATTTTGGGTTTCTCGACGAGAGGAATCCAAATATGATGTTTTCTTAGGTCGCGATACGCGATGAGATGGGCATATGACCATCGTGTATCGCGATGGACATAAAAAATGGGAAAAATAGGGTTTTGACCTATATCTTCTAATTTACAAACCCTAAGCAGGGAGGACGACTTCCAGCAGTTGTTAGGCGATTTTGGGTGAATTCCAGGGCTACCAATCATCTCTTGATTAATCCTAATGGCATTCCTCATCATAAATGAAGATCTATCGATGACGATGCTCGGCTAATCTCTCTGATTCATTCCCGGGATGAAAGTTTGTATTTTATTTAGTTTTTAATGTAACCAAGAGCATGCAATTTGTAATTATCATTGAGTGATCTACGAGTATTGATATTTAGTATTGATGTGCATTCAATCTGTAACACCCCGGCTAAAGCGGAAATGCCTGAGTGTGACGTACAAATTGCTCAAAACACATGTGACACTATTAAGTGATAATATTATCATTAAATAATTTAAACATAAAGTACACAAGTTTATAACAAGAAATACACGAAAAATACAAGAACAATTTAACAACTTGTCCATTTATTGAAATACCATAAGTTCTAATGTCTTCTTCTTGTGTCAACTAAGAATAGATCTACTTGTAGCATATATATATATATATATATAAAATAATGTCAACTAAATGAATAGTTGGTGAGTCCACACAAGTTTGATATAAGTACATAAAACTCACAAAATTCTATGAACTAGTGTAAATGAGCAAGTAAAATCCTTTCTAGTTGGGATTGTGCACCAACGTACTCAGATAAGCGCAAGTAAGGTCCTTTTCCGGTTAGAATTGTGCACCAACGTACACGGATAATGAGGCCATTTTCCACTCATAAAAACAATTGTCTTGAGCGCAAAGGGGGCATATGATCATACTTAATAAGGAAACCATGAACACGTAATCTTTGAGCAAGTAAGCAAATAAACACACAAGTCCATGTAACGAATTGTAGTTTGTAAATAATAATTAAACGAAATTGTAATGTTGATAGGATATATATGTTACCCCCAAAATGTGTAAAAGCGTTAAAATGGGGTGTGAGAAACTCACCTTGAAGTTGATGAAAAACTTGAAATAAAACAGAAAGCATGTAAAAGAAGCCGAAACAATTGAACGTCACGAACTAGAATTAAAAGTACAAAAGTAATATTAACTAATGATTTATAATAAGTAGATAAATCGGGTTGTCGGGATTTAGAAGTTGAATGTATATTTTATCATTTTATTTTTATTGTATCTTTTTATTGCAATTGGTACTATAGTATTATTTAAAGTTGTAACGATAATTTAACGATTTCATTTATTTAAATATTATTTAGATATTAATTTAATACGAGGTAGAGGATTATAACGTTCGTGGAATATTGATTTTTAATGGAAATTTTAACTTCAAAACTATTACATTAACGTGTTATAAAGTTAACAAAATGATATTTAATAGTATAATATTTAATCAGATTTTCACGAAACTTCAATGAAAAACAAAAGTTGTTTTCTTAGGTGAAAAGTGATAAATATGATTTATATCTAGTATTATTTAACTTGAATTAATTTTATTAAATTTATAAAGACTTTTAATATAGTTATTGATTTATAAAAACAATAAAAGAACAAGGTTTAAAAAATAAATACTAAAAACGGCCTGAACCCGGGTCCTTCTGCCCACACTCAAATGAACTAACCAGTAGACCTCGGATTGTATATTTGGTTTTATAACAGAAAAAAAATACTTAACTAATATGTTCATCTTCAACATCCAAACCCTAGAATTTCAAATTGATTAATATGTTTCATTTTCGTTAATTTAAAGGTAGGGGATTTGTTTTGTGGCTTAAAATGATTGAAAACTATATAACAATTACCTCAAATGATGCCTGAAAGACGGTGAACGGCGAGTTGGCTGGAACCGAAATAATAAGAACAAATTAGAGGTTATATAATGTATGTTTGATTAAATCGATGTTGTGGACGAGTTTAGATGAAGGATTAGAGGCTATTTATAGTGTCAATTGGGTCGTAGGACGAGTAAATGGTCGTTTAATGATTTGACCGGAATCCGACGGTTACGCGAATTGAAATCGGCCTTTAAGGTTGTTAGTATGAGATTCGGTGGCTCAAAACACAACTAGTGTGTCTTAAGCGAGTGAACTCGGTTTAGTTTGGTCTTGGTTCGGTCCTTGACTCGGAATAAGACCGAGGATGGTTATCACATACCCAATACCATAGAACTTATTAAAATGAACTTAGAATTTATAATATACAAATCTTACATGTAATATATTATTAAATCATTTTTAATATAAAGCGTTTAACGAGAGTTCAGTCTTGGTTCGGCCCTTGAATCGGAATAAGACCGAGGATGGTTACCACATACCCAACACCATATAACTCATTAAAACAAACTTATAAATGATAATACTCAAGTTCTAAATACAATATGTTAACAATAAAGTATTTAAACAAAAGTTCGGTTTTGGTTCGGTTCTTGGCTCGGGATGAAACTGAGGATGTCTACCACATACCCAAATACCATTGAACTAATAAAATGATTCGGAAACTAAAATGTAAGGCCCCATCACCGATGCCCTACATTGGACGTTGGAATTACTCATAAACATCGTTCTAAATATCAGAGTTAATTAAAACTTTTGTGGAATATTAAACTTCAACCAGAATATATTACCTAACATCCAAATCTTGCCTTTAACAAACATTCTTAGTCTTTTAAAAGTAAAACATAGTCTTTAAAACATCATAACATTTCCATGAGATGTAAGTGCCTTCAATTCCATGCCATGTGTCCATATCAAACGAACTGCCTCATTCTACTCACCTGCGTGCATACTAAATGTCAGCTACGTTGAGTGAGTTCTAGTTAATCAAGCAGCATACAATTAGTTCACATACTTGCACACATGCCCGAAGGTGTGTACACCATTCATACTTAACCTGTTCACATTATTTTCTTACATACGTTCATACATTCATTCTTCATACTTTCTTTACCATCATAGTACATACATAACTATCTATGCAACTTATAGAGCATTCCGCCTTATAACCTCACTGTAACATTCGTTATTTTTTCAAGCCCGAATTTTGACCCGTTTGAATATTCTTAACCGAACGTTTGTTTATTTATTAAAACCAATAAGTTATTAGTTTGGTTGGTCATTGATCATTTATTACACCACTCATATATGTGTCGTTATTTAATAAAACTATCCAACTTGTGCAAAAATCACCCCGTTTTTCATGTTCTATCATAACTTGTTAACCATCCAAACCTGAAGGACCATTCTGAAAATTTTTAAAATATTATTTTAATTCATCTTCTTCTTTCCTCATCATCACCATCGAGCTATACCCCCTCTTCTTGTTCCTCAATCTTCGGCGTAATTGATCTTTCCAAATCCTTCCTTGACCCATAAACGCGTTAACCGACAACCTAATTATAGTAAATCATAGTGATTTGACAGCTAATTCAAATGAAAACGAACCCCGGCTAGCATGATCAATTTACCCTATAAATACACAATCTTAATTCAATTAACTGGTACCACACACTCCTCTATCTGTCGCGAACCTAACCCCTATAGATAATTAGATTAATTTGTTCATTCAGCAGTTTGTTTTTTACACACCTTAAGCCGGCCCAATTTTAATCTCGTTCACCCTCGTCCGATCCTTGTTAGAGGTGATTGATTACATGGTTTTAATCGCGTTAATGTCTTGATCAAAAGCCCAAAGATCTATTTGGTTAATTATAACTGGATTGATCAAATCAAGATGTTAGGGTTTATTATCAAATCTGATAGGAACTGCTAGTGTATATAATTTATGGAAACTATTCTTAATTACTTGTAACTGGTAGCCGAGCTAGTTAATTCATGTGTATGGCGGGGCAGAGGTCGCAGGTTCGACCCCTGCACCAGATTTTTTTGGGAATTTTCTTGTTTTATTTATTTTTAAATCATTTAACAACTATAATAACTAATAAAGATTGTTTTAATAAAAAACCCAATTTGTAATACTCGTTTAACTCACGTTTCCGTTCATGTATATACGTGTAGGTATTATGATATATATATATATATATATGTATATACACATAAAGTATATTATAACTTAAATACTAATGTTTTTAATATAAAAAATCAAGTAAACTAATTTTTTATATTTATAAAACTACAAGTATTAAGTTATGTTTTCTTAAATCATAATAATTATTTTTAAAACCTCATATATATTATTATATTATTTAACTAATTTTCGTAATAAATACCATACTTTACTTAGCGTATCCGTTTGCTCTTATTTTCTCATTAGGCTTTAGCATTCGCGTGTGACTTTTCTCGTCTTCTCGTCATCTTAATCACTTTTGTCCGTATTTGAGGTGAGTTTACATACCCCTTTTTCATATTTTATATTTCGGGGGTAACATGTTTACCTTATTTAATTTTATATATTGTTTATTTCTACATCTATTTCAAAACACAATTCGTTATATGTTTATGTGTGATGATTGCAATATCTATGACTATGCTCTATGTGCTTAAGTGTTTATTTTATGTTTGGTGGTTGGTATCTGATGTGCTAAAAGTAGTCAAATAATTATTAACTAAAACAAAGCTAATCTAGACACTAAGTAATAATTCTAGACTCTTAAACTTAACTTAAACTACTAACCGGCAAGTGTACCGTTCGACTCTAGTACAACTAAGTAAGTCGAGATATCGAACCCACGAGACTCTTTAAATTACGAAACTTGCAAATTAGACTCAACTACAAGACGTGACTATTTAATAATAATGTTTGAAGGGGGTTTTTAAACTAATTATTAATTAACTAAACCTAACCCTAATTAAATAAAATATAATAAACTATTAAAACACTTAGATTAACTCAGATGATGAAAATAACTACCTAGGCTAGAATCTCCAATGTTACGAAAATCAATCGAATGGGAAACTTAAGTTATGGAATTGGGATCGTAAAATAGACCCTTGACAGAAAACCCGAACAGGACCATTGATCTTCAAGAAGAAACCTATGGATTTCTAACAAGTTTTAAGACTCACCAGTTTTATGAATTAAACTTCCTTACGGTTATTTAATAATTTATGTCTAAGTATCTTTATGAAGAAATCCTACCTTACAGCGCGGAAATCAAAGATAGTTAAGTAGATTCAATTGACTTAATAGACTAAGCTAACAATCAAACCTAGACGAACTCCTTACGAAGAACTAAATCTAGCAATCCTGACCAACAAAGATCTATCAATAACCTATCACCTTACAACTTTCTAGGCTAACAGCTCACTTTTATCTATTTAATTAGTTTTATTGTTTTTTGATCTTAATGCATATCAATCATAAACTAGTCAAGAACACACAGTAAATGACTTAACAAAACCCTATCCTATGAAACAATCACCAATGGTAATGTGAAACAATAAATCCAAGTAAATAAAACAAAGCAATCATACGCATCCGTTAATTCAAACTTAACAGTTTACTTAAAACATAAAATCCATAACGAAAAGAAATCCCAAACAAAATAAAACCGGACAAAGGTTCATCACGACCTAGGTAGTTTATGAAGTTTAGCCTAGCATCATATAATATAAATCAAACAAAGCAAATAAAACTGAAAACATGGTGAATGAATGAGAAACGAAAGATTAAAAGCGATAAAACCCGTAGTCTTCGAACTTGAATGTAAAGCTCTTCACCGGCTGTTCTCTTGCCTTCAAAATCACCACAAGACTCGAAAATATGCTTCAAGGAACTCCAAATTCGTCTGGTGGCAGTAGGTTATGTTCAGGTTTAAGTTAAAGATGTTTAAATACCCAAAACAAGGCCCAACTTGAAGCAAAAACGAATTAAAAATCCACCCGCAGCTTCCCTAGGCGCCGCGCGACGGGCTTTGGCCTCCCCGGTCGCGCGGAGCGGCGTGCTCTACCAAGGGGTCCGGTCAGACCGGCCCGGTCTAACCGATTCTCTGTTCTGGCTCTTCCTGACGCGTTCCGGATCTCCGTTTTGGCTCTTTTTAACTCGTTTTTCGCCTTTTCGAACACGATCAACTTCCATTGCCTACAAAACATAAAAGTGTTAGTAGTATACAAATCTCGACTAAAAACGAACATAAACTATTAAAATATTAATTAAAATATGCAAGGGAAACATAAACATTTAGCATTACATCAATATCCCCACACTTATTCTTTTTTGTACCTGAAAAAGTTTGATGCAGTTGGATCAAAATTGAAAAATACAGTCTTACAAACATATAGGTTAATTTTTAAAGCCCGGAAAAACGCTAAAACCGCGATCACCGATATTATTGTCCACTTAAACCCATGCCTTAATCTGTACCCGGACAAATAAGATCCGACAATAATATGTTTACACAATTAAGACCCGCTTATTTTCGGCTTTTACCGGACCAGACCACCCCAACTTGACTTAAACCTCAAAATTAGCAGAATTAAAACTTTTGTTGCTCTCATTTTTTATGAATAGTTAAGACGATCAAGGGTATTGTTTATCCACATAAGCTTAAGCATCAAAGTCTACCAAGCGGCCATTAGATACTATTATGGTTCAATTAATTAATAGCTAGTGTTCCCCACAACATGACATACCCCCGTTATCAAGCAATACCCCGAACCCATTACCATAGGTGAGCATGCAAAATTTCTTCTGTAGGGCTTACATGTAGCGTGTCCCTTGTGGTCCGTTTCTTAATGGTAATGAGACGCGAGCAAGGGGACCCCACATGGCTAACAACGTGGATGATCAAGTCTGTAGTGTATTTGTACTTTTTGTACGTAGTGATCATGGTTTATTGACTTATAAGGGTTTGCTCTTTTTAGCTTTATTTTAATATCCACAACCCAACTTAGGAATTGTGAATACCCAGATAAATAGATTGCATATAGACTCATGGTCTCCGGACCCGAAGCATCCCATCAATACAAGAATTAAGGTTATAAAACCATATGCCAATGAGGTGTAAAACACTAAAACTAGCAGTTTAAGATTTATATCACAGGCTACACGGCATACTCTAACGTTAAACCTACCCAAGCATCATATAATAACGTGTTCAAATTTTCAAAATTTTATTTAATATTTCTACTTGTCATACCAATAATTGAGGCTTGAGTATGGCCCGACCTTTCATTACTTATCTTCCACGGACAAAACGCTTTACCCACAAAAGATTTCCGTTTTAACCATTTTATCAAATTGCTCTTTCATTCTCAAGGTTGAGCCTACCGACACATCCCAAGTTAAGTGCGTTTTCTATTATTTATCTCATATTATTAGTAGTTTGAAAATATAATTTCCGATAAATATCATCATCTCCTACTTTAACGCAAAAAAAAAAAAAAAACAATATTCAAGGGACATTTTAAAAAAAAAAATTCAATTTTTTTTTTACTTTTTTTTTAATTTTTAGTTAGATTTAAACTACGACTACAATATCCTATCCCCACACTTAAATTTTACATTGTCCTCAATGCAAAGATAAGGACGACTTACAATAAAAAATAAAATAAAATAAAATCGGACTACAAAAGCTAAAAATCTAAAAATGCAAAAACAATATAAAAAGTTAATAAGCAAGATAATGAAAAAGACTTAGCTGGTAATATGCGAATGAAACATGATGCCAAGGTCTTCTTCCATGAATGCCCTCCAACTACGAGAATGCTCAGCAAATGGTAACTCCTTCTCTCTCACACGAACGTAAGCGGCAAAAAATTCAACAATATCTAATAATATATCTTATCAAGCTGATAGATATTATGCATTTAAAGTACTTCACCAACCGACAAAAATATAAAATAATCAGAATAATTAACAGCAAATAATAAATATAAAGTATACGGCTCAGCTGCTCCATCCACACACTTGTGTTTTTAATAAAATTCTTTCTTGGGGATCGTCTCTCTAGTTCAATCAACCTTTCTTTTACCTAGCAAACTCAAAAATCCAAAAAAACAAAAAAGAACTACGTTAGTGACTCAATGACTTGTACAAAACTCGTGAAACCTCTACACACTTGAACTTAATCAGGAGATTTCTCTTTAATCTGGACCCTATCTAACCCGTTTAGTTCCACCCGGAATTTATCAAATAGTAATATATCAATGATGGAACCGCAAAATATTAAATTAGAATTAAAAATCAGTAACGAGTAAGACCACCTATATTTAAACTTACCTGGCAAGAGCCGAATGCGTTGTAAGTATCGAGAAGACTGGTCGTGTTTGACATTTAATGGCTTTTTCACTCCCGTAGACCATCTCCTAAAATATACGCAAGTTCGCTTTTCAGGTAATTTCTCATCCTCGGCCTTCTCCTGTGGTTTTAATTCCCGATAAGCTTTCAAAACACAGTCCACGGGTTGGCAATAGTATTCTTCCTCTAACACCACATCCTCATATACACTGTCCTCTACAAGTAGGGCCTCGAAAAACGCAACATCCTCATTAACGTCTAATGTGTCTCCCCCGTCATAATCCGACAATCCATCCAGCTCCAGATTCAGGAATTCATCTTCCTCGTTAAGCTCATTATCAACCTTAACCATATCCTCAACACCAAACATTAGATAGAGTGACTCTCCCAATTCTATCTCTTCATCTATCTCTACTTTCTTCACTAATGACCTCTGATAAGCAGCCCACTCTTCTTCATTTATTTCATCATCAGAGTCACTGTACTCAGTAAAATTAGCAACACATACGTGTGAAACCTGGGGTGGGACTTCATCAGCCACTCGTGTCTCCATATCCGGCATGAGCTCATCTTCTTCATCTACATATTCCATTATTGGCTCTTTCCCTTCTTTTGGAAATGTCGGGAACAACTCGCCCAACCGATTCATGTATCCCAAATAGTTGCCTTCCTCGTCATACTTATAACCAGGTGTCAGTTGCTCCTCCAGCTGCACACTCTCCTCTTCGGTTTCTCGAATAAATTCGCTATCTGACTCTACACGCATTGGGAAATCTGCTTTGGCCCTTCTTCCACCTTTGTCAGTTTTCTGGAGATTTCTTTAACTGCATCTTGGAGACCTGCAAAAACATATATTTGATTTCTTAGTATAGCATCATGTTTGTTGGTATTGGGCATCCTTCTCTAATGGTCGGGTCAACAACTCCTTGATCTTATTAAAATACGCTTCTGCACCCCTGTTGGGGTTGCTCTTGGAAAGTTGACCATAACCTTGCCCATGTTTGTATTGATATCCCTGATCTGGTTCATTATAATATGATGAGGACCCCTGTGAAAGATAAGACTGTTGCTGCACATATGTGTTAGTACGATTATATGGACATGAACGAGTCATATGACAACCAGCTCATCTATAACAAATAAAGCGAGAACCCTTGTATGGACAATCATAGTGTAAATGAGGATCACGATACGTATCACAATTAAGGCTACTATAGTATGGACATTTAATGGTAAAGTGAGGTCCATTACAAATTTCACACAAATTACAAGAATCTAAACAAGAAAAAGACACGGACAATTAGACACCTACGACTAAAAAAAAAACACGTAATTATCTAATTAACTAAAACAATAAAAACTAAAAAGCAAAAACACAATAGCACGTATATAGCAAGTAAGTCCAATCAAAGCTAACAACGCAATCGCCAAAAGTCCCCAGCAACGGCGCCAAAAACTTGATGTGCTAAAAGTAGTCAAATAATTATTAACTAAAAATAAACTAATCTAGACGCTAAGTAATAATTCTAGACTCTTAAACTTAACTTAAACTACTAACCGGCAAGTGTACCGGTCGACTCTAGTGCAGCTAAGTAAGTCCGGATATCGAACCCACGTGACTCTTTAAATTATGAAACTAGCAAATTTGACTCAACTACAAAACGTGACTATTTAATAATAATGTTTGAAGGGCGTTTATAAACTAAGTATTAATTAACTAAACCTAACCCTAATTAAATAAATATAATAAACTATTAAAACACTTAGATTAACTCAGATGATGAAAATAACTACCTAGGCTAGAATCCCCATTGTTACGAAAAATCAATCGAATGGGAAACTTGAGTTATGGAATTGGGATCGTAAAATAGACCATTGACAGAAAACCCGAACAGGACCCTTGATCTTCAAGAAGACACCTATGGATTTCTAACAAGTTTTAAGACTCTCCAGTTTTATGAATTAAACTTCCTTACGGTTATTTAATAATCTATGTCTAAGTATCTTTATGACGATATCCTACCTTACAGCGCGGAAATCAAATATAGCTAAGTAGATTCATTTGACTTAATAGACTAAGCTGACAATCAAACCTAGACGAACTCCTTACGAAGAACTAAATCTAGCAATCCTGACCAACAAAGATCTATCAATAACCTATCACCTTACAGCTTTCTAGGTTAACAGCTCACTTTTATCTATTTAATTAGTTTTATTGTTTCTACGATCTTAATGCATATCAATCATAAACTAGTCAAGAACACACAGTAAATGAACTAACAAAACCCTATCCTATGAAACAATCACTAAGGGTAATGTGAAACAATAAATCCAAGTAAATAAAACCAAGAAATCAAACTTAACAGTTTACTAAAAACATAAAATCCATAACGAAAAGAAATCCCAAACAAAATCAAACCGAACAAAGGTTCATCACGACCTAGGTAGTTTATGAAGTTTAGCCTAGCATCATATAATATAAATCAAACAAAGCAAATGAAACTGAAAAACATGGTGAATGAATGAGAAACGAAAGATTAAAGGCGATAAAACCCGTAGTCTTCGATCTTGAATGTAAAGCTCTTCTCCAGCTGTTCTCTTGCCTTCAAAATCACCACAAGACTCGAAAATATGCTTCAAGGAACTCCAAATTCGTCTGGTGGCAGTAGGTTATGTTCAGGTTTAAGTTAAAGATGTTTAAATACCCAAAACAAGGCCCAACTTGAAGCAAAAACGAATTAAAAATCCACCAGCAGCTTCCCTAGGCGCCGCGCGACGGGCTTTGGCCTCCCCGGTCGCGCGGAGAGGCGTGCTCTACCAATGGGTCCGGTCAGACCGGCCCGATCTAACCGATTCTCTGTTCTGGCTCTTCCTGACGCGTTCCGGATCTCCGTTTTGGCTCTTTTTTAACTCGTTTTTCGCCTTTTTCGAACACGATCAACTTCCATTGCCTACAAAACATAAAAGTGTTAGTAGTATACAAATCTCGACTAAAAACGAACATAAACTATTAAAATGTTAATTAAAATATACAAGGGAAACATAAACATTTAGCATTATATTAGTATCTCATCCTCATCTAGTATGATCGTACATTTACCCAAGTACTTTTATTTCGTGTCAATAAGAACGGGTCCACATCTATTTAGTTGTTTGCGTTTTCATAAGAATTGTAATACTCAACATTAACATATGAATTGTGATTTTTATCTATAAATATAAATCAACTAAAACTTATGTATTCTCTCACCAACATTCGTGTTGACAAACTTTATTTTTTTACATGCTACAGGTACAAGTAATTTACGTTGTTCAAGATTGAAGAATTTAGTTTTGCCTTAGGATATTATTCAACTTGCAAAAGCATGATGTAATTGTTTCTTATTATTGAATTTTTGTACATGTTTGATGTTAAGGAAATTAAATAATTATTGTAGTTTTAATTAGTGTCTTTTGAGCTACTGTCCAATTGATACGTTACGCCCCGGCATGTTCCGCCTTTGGTAGGGGTGTGACACTCACAGATATAGTAAGGGTCTGGTCCCTAACATCATAGATATTGTAAGGGTCTGGTCCCAAACATCACAGATATTATTAGGGTCTGGTCCCTACCCTCACATATATTATTAGGGTACTTTCAATCTTTTTATAGCATTCATATAATTCATACATCATACATAAGATAATTACATATCATACACTTACCACATAAGGTAAGTGTATTAACTAATCACATTGAGTATGCACACGGCCCCGGAAACATAACAAGGAAATGGGGCTAGAAACTCACATGGATCCTGTTACGTTCTCCATTAATCGTTATCCCTTTCTTTAACTGTGCTCGGCTAACTGTACATTAATTACATATATCAATATTTGTCCTATTCACTATCTTCAAGTTTCAACCAAAATGGCTAAGTCTGGCCTATTCTAATGGCTTTATAAGGTATGGTATTGTATTATAATACAATTTACTTAGGATATAATTTTACCCCCAAACACTCATGTATTCAAATACTTTGTATTTGAATGTAATGTATTCCTTTCTTTCTTTCCTTTTGTAATCAATTACTTCAATCCTTGGTTAATCTTTCTTTCTTTCTTTCTGTTAAATTAGAATACAATCTTGTATCCATACCATAAGGGTTTCAAAGAACATGCAAGCATCTAACATACCATGTATTCGAATCACCCATGCATTCGAGTCCTTACGTGTATTCAAATATGTTGTATGTATGTGGGTGTACACATGTATTCGAATGTATCGTATGCATGTGAACATGCCTATGTAATCGAACGTATGTATTGTAATTGAATGTATACATGTATTCGAACCCTTGTATATGCAATCGAATGCATGCATGTATCCGAAACCTTGTATTGTAATCGAATGCATGCATGTATTCGAGTTTATCAATATAATCGAGTCTATCAATGTAATCGGGTTATACTCATGTATGCGAGTCCTCATTGTAATCGGGGATCCTTAGTGTATTCTAATGTTACAAAGTAATCGAACATAAGGATTGTATTCGAATCTGGGTGTTGTAATTGAATGCATGCATGTATTTGAACCCTATTGTAATCAAATGCATGCATGTTTTCGGACCTTGACAATGTAATCGAATCCTTATATTGTATTCGAAAAGAGACTAGAAATCGATTCCCCTCTATTGTATTCGAGTTCTTACAATGTATGCGAGTATCATGGTGTATTCGAGTCCTTACAATGTATGTGACCTTAACATTGTATTCGAATATACAAATGTATGTGATTCTAACATTGTATTTGAATGTGTCCGTGTATGCGAACCCTTCATTGTAATCGAGTCTTATAGTGTATTCGAACCATTCGTTGTATTTGAACAAAAACATTGTATTCGAATTTCATGAATGTATGCGAATATATACTTTGTATTCGAATTTCATGGATGTATGCGATTGTAGACTTTGTATTCGAACGGGCTGTTGCTGCCATGTTCTTTACCTCCGTTATCCATACACTTGGTAATCTAAAACCCCTATTATGGTTTGGTAGCAACCCATAAATGTTTCCATAACCGTTTTCGGCCAATACTTAACCCGTTCATACATAAAGCTTGAACCTTTATGGGTTAAAACGTTCTTAGGCTAGATCTAGGGTTTATTTATGAGCTGTAGCCATAACCGTGCTCATCTAGTCCATTTTAAACATCAAGTTTGCATTTTTATGATATGTTTATACCTGATATATTCTAGGTTTAAGTTTCATGGCAATCTGTTCATAAAGATACAACCTTTAAGGATAAAGAACGTACATTTACTCGTTATAAAGCTACGGTTTAGCTTGGTTATGAACTTTCGGGTTGTTTCTTGTTCTTATAATCAAGATTTATCAAGAATTAAAGCTCGTTTGGTCTTGGATCTCCTTCTTGAGTCACGGTCGTATGAGAGGGTGTTTGTGTGTGTGTTTTGAGTGTGAAGGGGATAAGAAAGATAGAATTGAGGGTTTTAGGGTTTTAGGGAGTTTTAAGTGGGTATTTATTGTTGTTCCAAAACGTGTTGTTCCGGACACTCAAACCGTCCCACGTCAGACCGTCCCAGGCCCATCAAGTGGGTATTTATACCCTCTAAAGACCATGGACCTAAGGCTCATCCCATCCCTCCTTTCATATTTCAATAATCCAAGTCCATACTCTTATATTATATTTAATCTTAATTAACTATCTGACACAAATTTAAATAAACGAGCATCATTTCCTTTTATTTATTTAATATATATTATAGGATGTTACATAAAAGTAATTAAGGACTAAATAATATTAATAAGCTTAAACAAAATTAAAGCATAAATTAAAGTGTTTATCAAGGACTATAATAGTCCTCCATGTAGCCTTGCCTAGCAATACTGAAACCGACCATGGCCGGAGACGGAAAAGCCACGGAAACAAGGGGAATATGTTTTAGAAGCGCTTTAATATCAAGCTTTAAGTAACAATAATTAGTTAGAAACAAAGATTAGTATTAGTTTGACCTTGAAGAGTCAAACTATTAAGAACTTAAAGAATGAATACTTGGATCTTAGATTGAGAGAGTTTGGAGAAAAAGAATCAAACCAAAATGGGTGCAAGGGACTTGTTTATATAGCGAAAGGGTGAGGGGTTGGTCATAATGTTGCTTTTAAGGTTTACATGCATTTGGTTAAATTAAAAAGGCCAAACAATGCACAAAACAACAAGATAAAGGAGTTGGTAATCTACAGGGAGGTGGTGGCGCGGTGCGGCGCCCCTAGGGGGGGTTACAACTTTTGATATTTGACAATATTAGTCTCCCTTAGGTTTGTTTTAAGTCATTTCTAGTCATAAAAAGGTGTTTTAACGTACCGAAAAGGATGTTTTCTTGATCCGACATTTGTGTAACATATAAGAACATAAAACCCAACATTTTATTAATAACGATAGTTCCGAAAGATTAAAACGGGTCGGGTTTTTGATACAATACAAATACAAGTAAAACCGAAAATGACGAATGTCACAGCCACCACCACCAATTTCCTAATAATATTAAAATATTTTGTATATGTTTTATTGGATGAATTTTGACTTTTGAAGTCAAGCCAACAAGTTTAAAAAGAAGATAAACTATTAATATGAATCTTGTCACTTAACTTCTAGAGTTCACATGGTACTTCAATGAAGCAAATGATAATACAAGCTTTAACCTTGATGGCTCCTCCTGCCAAATATGAAGTTGATATTATGACTCATTTATAAACAGCCCATTACAAAGCATGATCATAAAGAAAATGTGTATAGCTGGTGTATCTTCTTTATCAGAATAATTATATTTTGAGGATACAATTGAGTTAAAATAGCATTCATCTTCTGTCAATGTATTCATAAAATTCTGTCAAGGTTAGGTCCGGCTACGCGAACCGGTTAGCATGTTTACAAAAACACAATGAAATAAATTTCAGGAGACTTTAACCCGTGTGACCCATATGACCCTTTTAGGATTATGTTTTATTCTTTCTTCTAGTAGTGTTAATTAGAGCTTGTAAATGTAGAAAGTTTTCTAAAAGTATTTATATAAATATATCTATAGTTACTACTCTAAAAATATACGCTATTTATTATAACTTCTAGATGTATTTTCAATCAGCTTACATGTTAACTTAAGCATATAAAAGAACCGAAAAATAATGAACTGTTCGGATGGAAATTCATCTTCGTTTATTTAAAAAAACGAACAAACATGAACATGCATTTTGTTTGTTCATTTATGTTCGTGAGCATCTAGTTATGTTCGTTCATTTATGTTTGTTTATTTACGTTGACGTATTTTCGTTCGTTTATGTTTTATGTTTTATAAACTCTAAGTAGTTATATATATATATATATATATATATATATATATATGAAAATAAAAATGGCTATTTAAAATGAATGAGGTAAATTTAAGCCACTAATTTAGATGTGTTTTCTGGATAAATTGTGATGTATTAGACTTGTTCATTTCTATTGCAAACTGTTCATTTAGATTTTAAATGAACGAACATGAATGCACACGGACATGCCCTTATTTTTTATGAACGAACATGAACAAAGTAATGATAAGGTACATTGGAATACCAAGGATTCCATTATGCCAAGGACCTAGTGTTTCCCATTTTCTGAAAGACGAAGCTAAATATTTTGGTCTAAATGTAAACAAAATATGTAACATCCATTATGACTGAATCTCAATCAAATACGCTTCTTGTTAACACTGGACTGTTTAAGATTTATGACCCGCATCAATTGAGAAAGAAACCAACACCTTAAACTATATCTTCCCGAACTTGTTGTATGGACGCATAAAGATATTTATTCCAGAATTGACCTTGTTTTCAACATGCTTGATATCTGATGATAAAATGTCAGTAAGTTGCTACTCGCTACCCAAAACAACATCAGCAATGTTCTTGAAATAAGATTTTTTAATCTTGTCAAATGCTTCAACATTTGGGATTCTTTTGGGATAGAAAGTTGGTATTACCTATAAGTGATTATTTTCTTTTTAGTTTTTTAATAAACAGATTATGGTAGTGATCATACTATTGTTCTAACAAAAATAATTATCAAAGGTAAAACAAAGCTGCATATATTATCTTTTTTACCTAATTATAGAGACTTCATTCCCGTCTTATAAAACGTGTATTGTCTTGTAACATCCTGAAATTCTAAAATAATATTAATTATATTATTTAATATTGGTGGGAAAGTTTACTCGGGTTAGTGGAGAAATAATAAAATAAAGTAGGAGTTATTATGAGTCGGGCTGGTGTTGGGTTAAGTAATATGGGTAATGGACTTGAATTAAAAAGGAAGGAAGATGGACCATGGGCTCAAGCCCATGACCCATAATATATAAACCATAATCACCTATTAATCCTTTCATTTTCACATATTCCATACACCACCCAAAACACACACTTAAGCTCTCTCTCATAATTCTCTTTCTCTAGCCGAAAACACGAAGAAGAACCGATCCCGACCCGAGGTAATGATAGTATGATATTGTACGAACCCAAAACCGCTAGATCTAGTCGCGAAATGACGAGCCGACGCCTTAAACCATTAAAGTCACGAGATCCGGGTGGAATCGGGTATAAACCGGTCAAAAGATGAGCTTAGGGGTCACTCTAGCTCAGATCTGGATCGAACGGGACGAAAAACAGTAAAAACCGGTGGGAAACAAGCGAGATCTCGCTTTTCCAGCGAGATCCCGGTTTTCCGGAGACGACGGCGCCGGAGAATGTGGTACGAGGTTAAGGTCTTGTCATGGAATGTTCTGACCTAACCCTAGTTCGTTAGCAGGAACATAACGAACTAACCCTGATTCGTTAACGGAGACATAACGAATTAGCAAGTAATTCATTATGCCCTTTCGTTAAGCCAATATGATGAATTAAAAGCAGCTCGTTATGTCAATTCGTTAAGGAATGAATGACGAACTAACCCCAATTCGTTAAGTAGTTCGTTAAGGGAGAACTAGAGGTGGCAAATGGGTTGGGTTGGGTTGGGTCGAATGGGTCATGGGTTGAAATGAGTCATGAGTCAAAACGAGTATGAGTCAAAATGAGTCTGGGTCAAAATAGGTTAGGGTCAAACCGGGTTTTTTTTTTTTTTTTTTTGCGAACGAGAATAACGGCGGAAACATTTTTGTCTTTTTAGATTTTTTTTTTTACTTATATTTTAAGTTATGATTTTTTTAATTATTTTTTTTGAATTTTTTTAGGGGTTTTCTATTAAGATAAAAACACTCAAAAAAATATTCAAAAATAATAATAAAAAAATTATAACTCAAAATATAAATCATAAACAAAAAAAAATTAAAAACACTAAAATGTTTCATACGTTGTCCTCGTTCCATAAAAAAAACCCATCGAGAATCGAACCGAAACCGAAAGAATCGACGAAAATGAAACAAAGAAACAAAAAGCCAAAACCGGACCACATCAATCGAAATCGAAAAAATCAATCAAAACGAAACTAAAAAATTCAAACCGGACAAAAACAAAACTGAAAAAACGAACAAAAATGAGTCCGGAATCGACCAGAAAGAAACAAAAGAATCCAAAACCCAACACGTCGCAGGTGAAAACTCGTGTTGACTTGAAACCTGAACCGAACCCGTTCCGATTTGAAACCCGTTTCGTGTCGAAACCTGTCTTGTACGAAAACCCGTTCCGATCCGAAACCTGTCACATTTCCTTAGGACACTAACCCACATCGACTCATTTCTTTGAACTTGTCGACCCATTTTGACCCGAAAATAAAAGTATGAAATTTCAAATGACTTATTTTGACTCATTTACTTAAAACTTTTTACACAAACCAACTCATTTAACTTTTAAAACAACTCAAATTGACTCATTTTAAAGAGTTTGGGTCAAGATTGCCACCCCTAGGGAGAACTGACGAATGAACCCCCAGTTCGCTAAAGGTTCAGTTTGTTATAAGGTTAAGTTCGTTATAAAGGCTAATTCGTTAAGAAATAATGAAGGAGCCTCCTACGTTAACTAACTGGATAACGAAGTGGACTTTGAAGAATGACAGAAATTGTCCCTAGACTTAGAATAAAGGGTTTAATTATGTAACAGCCCTTGATCTTTATTAATTTATAAAAGATACCTTAAAGGATTGAGAGGTTAACAATAAAATAATAATTTGAAATCCTAATGGAAAATATGTTAAGACAGCTTAACCCTAGCCAGGGGCTCTGCCCCTTAGACCCCGCTAGGGGTTGCCGCCCCTAGAACCCCGCTGCCAGGGGGCGCTGACCCCGGACCCCCGTTCATTGAGGGTTACAATTAAACTAGAATACATTATGGAAAGTGATAGTAATTAATACGCGCAATTGTTATACAGTTAGCCGTGCACAACTAAAGAAAGGGGTTACCATTAACGGTGAACGTAACCGCATTCAGGTGAGTTTCTAGCCCCACTTCCTTGTTATGTTTTCGGGGCTGTGTGCATACTCGATGTGAAGTGTGAATACACTTACCTTAAGTGGTAAGTGTATGCTATAATGTTTGATATGAGAGAGATATATAGATGTTATGAATGGATGTCTGTCGATACGTGAACGATCTTCGGATATTGCACGTGTAGACAAGGAAAGTAGTGCTTGTCGGTGCGTGAACGATCTTCGGATATTGCACGTATCGCCAAGGAGAGTGATCTCTAAGTGGTTATTAGTGTGTGTAAATGTTATGATGTAACTTGCTTATTATGTAAATGATGTAATGATAGAAAGTGTGTGTAGACAAGTAGAGGTAGAGTGTGATAGAAGCAGCAAGGGTCTAGTAAGGGTGTTAGTGCATGACGATATTACGTAGTAGGGTAAGCCTATACGTGCCTTCGTTATTAAAGTGGCATAACGTGAGTGCGTGGTAGGATAAGCCTATACGTGCCTTCGTTATTAAGTGGCATAACGTGAGTGCGAGGGAGGGCAAGCCTCTATGTGCTTCCGTAAACAAGTGGCTAAGACGTAAAGGGTAGTTAAGTGGGTAAACGGTTAGGTGAACAGGTTAGACAGTGGACTATGTGTCTTCGGATACGCATATAATGCATGTAATGATTGTATGGTAGTTGCTTGATTAACTAGAACTCACTCAGCGTAGCTGACTTTTAGTATGCACGCAGGTGAGCAGATTAAAGAGCTAGCATGAGGATGGCACATGGCATGGATTGAACGTTTGGCATCTGAAGATGGAAGAAATGATGTTTTAAATATGATGTTTTATGTTATGGTTTAAAGAAAAGATTAAATGTTTTGTAACGAATTATTTAAGTTAACGTTTCCGCGAAAGTTTTAATTAACTCTGATTTGTAAGAACTGTGTTTATGAGTAAATCTGACGTTAAAGTAGGGCTACCGGGTTTGGGGCTTTACATGTCTTACAAAAATGTATTTTTTTGATCATTTTTTACGAGCTTCGCCGAAGATAAAACACACGTTTGACACTACAATTTTTAGAAGATTAATGTAAAAAAAGGTTTTAAACTACATATTACCAACATACAAAGGCACACACATACCAAGAGCACATCATAAAAACATATTACATATAGAGTAGAAACAACTGACATTGAGTGTAGTACCAAAACACTCTCATAAGATTGTTACTTCAAAGAAATAGCACGCAACTCAAGTTGCAAGAACAATTCTCCGTTTGTAATATGCGAAATTATATTATTTCTTTATTTATGTGCAAAACTGCAGATAAGACCTTCATTCAATTTAGATAATTAAACTTACAAATAAGTATAGCATGTAGTAATATTGAGTTAAAAGTGAAATTTCAAACATCAAGAATATCGTTATCTAAAAAATATATTATTAAACAAAACCATATAAATCCAAAAGTCAAACAGTGAAAAAACAAAACAAAAACGTTGCAAATTAAATAAACAACTAAATTAAAGTGAATTCTGATCTACAAATAAATCAGGAGATAAAACAATTTACAAATCCTTAAAATAAGTTATATCCAATCTGCATAAAAGAAATTATTTGACCATGAAACTCAAAGTTTACTACAATACCCCACTGAAGTACTTAAGTAAATTAAAACCAATCAGCATGAAATTAAATTTTAAAAATAACTGTTTGATCGTTAAAGTCAAACTCCACCAGAATACCCTACTGAGGTGTTTAGCCCAAAACATTAAAGCTACCATATTCAATAATCTGATACTTTAACTTTGAAAGTAAACAAAACCTAATTTACTTTAGCTTGAAGCCTATAATTAAAATTAAACATGTATTTGTAGATCACAATTTTGGAGTTTATCAGTAAAGAATCTAACATTAAATCAAGACGAATCTGGATGTGGTCAAACCTATAGAACAAAGATTAATAGTTGTAAAACATAGTACTTATAGCAATCAGATCTTTTAACATCGATGAATAGCATCAATGACTTTCTTCTAGATCAATTAGAGTTCCATTGTAACAAAACGCTCCAATCATATACAAAATAATAATAATAATAATAATAATAATAATAATAATAATAAATGTACATGATTTAGAAGGGTATAAAGTTCTAGCAACTTATCCAGTCATGATTTTGTTATCGGGATCATAAACCTCAAATAATTTTAAACAACTAACAAAGGCATAACGAAAAATAACCTATCAGAACACTAACGAAAATAACCTTTTGAAATTGAATGCAATAATAATAATAATAATAATATAAACTATGAATCTTTAATAGTTAACAAAGGCCGATCTTAAATATAGAATAAAAGCCAATCAATTTTAGGTATGCATATAGATTGGGGGCAATGATACAACTTGCTTATTGAATTCGATTTGAAATTGGTATGACAAGAAAAAAAAACGTCTGCAAAAAAAAGGATTCAAAATTAGTGTGCAATTAATGTGTTGCTGAAGCGATGAAATCGCACAATGGAATCGTTGATTGAAAGGTAAGGTTTTGCAATTGTGAAGATAGAGAAAGACTTTCAATCCATCATGACATTCGCTCAGTCTTCTCCCTGTTTTCATCAACACCAGCGATAAGGTGGGTGTGAGCAAGGTCTCGCAAGCAGAGGAATAAGATGAGTTGTTATGGCCCGTGGGTTATCCGGGTTTCATTAGAAGCCCCATACCCTTCAAAGCGGTTCAAACGCATAAAAAGACTCCATTTACCAATGAAGCAATCTGGTGGCTTGATATGGGGCAGAGAGTGACCAGAGCGTGACACGTAGGATATTAAAGGTTTCGTTCGTATTAGGGAGTTATTTTATATTACTCGTTTCTAATATATATATATATATATATTTGATTTTAATTTTATGTATTGTAAGGAAGTTAATAATTATATACTTAGGATTTGAAGATGAAAATTGTTTCACAAGAAGTTAAATATTAGAATTCGTTTAAAAGTTATATATGAGTTTGGTAAAACCCATGACCCGCTTTTTTTAATATTAAATTGTTTCTTAATTATAAATCATATCTTTTTAAAATATATATATATATATATATTAATTTTTAGTATATCCCTATTTTATAGGATTTTCATATCAAATATTTGGTGAGATTAATTTTTAATTTAATGAAATGTTATAACCCGTTTAAGGACTGTCTGGGTTTGGTAAAACCCACACCCGTGAATTCGGGTCAAATGCATGAGAAATCTCCATTTAAAAATCAAGCAGTCTGGTGGCTTTCATAAATGGGGAGCGACCACATCGCGACACGTAGGATTTTTGAGCTTTCGTTTATATATATATTATAGATATATAAGGAGGGGATATTTTGAGAAACTCTTGAGTTGTTAGAACTTTAAAAACCAATCTTAGCCACACTTTCAATTAATTGTTTGATTTTTTGTGGATGTGATTAAAAGAGATTAAAATATTATAATGTTTGATTATAATGTATACTTAATGGGAAATTTCTCAAAATGACCCTTTTTAGAGAGAGAAACTGAAAAATAGCCCTAAATTTCAATATATTCTCAAAATAACCCATCAAATTTGGACTGAGGAGACGAGATCTGGAAAAATCCTTCGGCCAATAAAATTCTGACGAGTGTCAAAATCCGACGAGTTTTTTAAAAATATTGGGGGACCAGTCCATATTTCCTATTAAAGTTCTTCTAATAAAACAGTTTTTTCCGACGGTCTTTTAATGTTTCCTAACGGGTCCCCATAACTTCCAAAAACATGGAAAATTGTGTCTTCAAATTCAGTCTTTCAAGACGCATTTAGAATGAATTTGTACCAAGAAGACGAGTTTATAGTTTATTTCTTATGTGTTTAAATTTAGTCTAGACCTTCAAAATTTATTTATATTCCGTCTATACCGACAATATAGTATGCGATTCCGTCTATTCCGACACGATCATCCAAATAATATACATGAGTTTATCTTCGTGTTCTTCTTCTCCTTCATACCACCCTAAACCATCCTCTCATACCACTTTAAACCTTATTTTCCTTGGAATTTGATAATGTTGTTGTTTGTTATGGTGGTAATTGGCAAACCGGTAACGGAAGGTATGATTATGTTCCAATAAACTGTAAAACGGGAAGGTGTTAGTCTTGCTTCAAACATCAACCATTCCAAGCTAATTGATTTACTTGAAGCTCGGTTTAAGGTAACACGCATTTCCCGATTATCATACAAGTTCTCATCGTACTCGTATTCGGTTGATATAGAAGATGACTAGGACCTCTCGCTTTTCTTAAAACGGATTGAAAAGGCCAAATTTTTAATGCACATTTTTCCATGAGTTCAAAATATATAGGGTCGAGATAAGAAACTTAAATAACCCGTCTGGCATGACAACTTTTTAATATTAAGATTTTGTGAAGAATATGGACGGGTATCTCAATATTTTCAAAAATATGATCTCCTTAGTTCAAATTCATCAGGAAAGTGTCTTGAAAGACAAAATGAAATGACACGTTTTTCCATGTCTGTAAAATTTGTAGGGGTTAGATAAGAAACTTAAATAACCCGTCTGGCAAGATAACTTTTTAATATTAAGATTTTGTGAATAATATGGACGGGTACCTCAATTATTTTAAAAATATGATCCCCTTAGTTCAAATTTATTAGGTAAGTGTCTTGAAAGACAAAATGAAATGGCACATTTTTCTATGTCTTTAAAATTTGTAGGGTTAGATAAGAAACTTAAATAATCAGTCTGGCAAGAAAGCTTTGGTAAATAAATTTTAGTTCAAAAATATGGACGGGTCCCTCAATATTTATAAATCTATGGTATTCTTGGTACAAATTCATCCTAAATGCGTCTTGAAAGACTGAATTTGAAAGCACAATTTCCCATGTTTTTGGAAGTTGTGGGGACCCGTTAGGAAACATTAAAAGACCATCGGAAAAGACTGTTTTATTAGAAGAACTTTTAATAGGAAATATGGACTGGTCCCCCAATATTTTTAAAAAACCCGTCGGATTTTGACACTTGTCAGAATTTTATTGGCCGAAAGATTTTTCCAGATCTCGTCTCCTCAATCCAAATTTGATGAGCTATTTTGGGAATATGTTGAAATTTAGGGCTATTTTTCAGTTTTTCTCTCCTAGAAAGGGTCATTTTGGAAATTTTTCCATACTTAATTGTGTGGAGGGGTATTATTGCCTTTTAAACAACCACCAAATTTTTTAAATAATTTAAATAAGTCAATCTATCATATCAGCAACTCATTTACATTTTTGTTTATATTTTTTAGAACTAACTTTTTAATCCCATTCAAAAAATACGTAACAATTTTTAATAAATAATCCATGAAGTAATTAAAAAACGACAATTTTTGTAGAATAGTATAAATTGGATATTTGTAATTTGATACACATAGGTAATATGCTTTGATTATAGAAATGACAAATTTTTTAGAATAGCATGAATTAGATATATGTAATTAGATAAATGTAAATTGAAAAAATTATAAAAACACATATTATGATATTAAGTGAAAAGATCCAATACACTAATCCTTAACGTACATTAACGTACGCGAATCCCGTTTTTCACGAATCGATCCATGAAATCACATCCCAACATCTCGGAATCGTCAATACATATCCAATTAATCATTGGTTAACCGAAAAAACAGTTTTTATCGTTAATCGATCAATATTTTACTTTTTTTACGAAGACTGTTTTTTGAGCATTTTCTGAGCGTTCTAGGTTTTTGGCTGAGCGTTTAAGTTTTTGTGGGCGTTTTCTAAATGTTTTAGATTTTTGCCTTTGAGCGTCTCGCGTACATCTCGTACGTTAAGACATTAGCGTACTATATCTCTACCCATGATATTAAATATTTTTAAAATTTGTAACTTATAAAAAATTCATATATTTTTCAATAAAAATGACAGTTTAGAAAAAATGACTTTTACCCGATTAAAAAAATGTAATTGTTAACATATATATATATTCTATATTTAGTACAAATTTATTTTTTAAACAAAATAACCTAAAAATTACAAACACAAAAAACAAAAAAAAAAAAAAAAAACAAACTTTTTCACATACTTTTGTCTCTACACCAATTACTCAAATGACCTAAACACAATATACATAAAATTACATACATAAATTACTCAAACTACACATATAGGGAATTGTATACACAAACACATAACTTACATCAATTACACAAATTATAAATTACCCTAATTTATACAGACTACAAAAACTACACAAATTACAGAATTTACCTCAATTATACAAATTACCTAAATTCCTATATAATACACAACTTATATAATTTACCCAAATTACATCTACACAAATTACTCAACCACAAAATACAAAAATTACAAATTACACGTATTACACATAATACGTAAATTACACGACACAAAATGCACATATTACATAAAATACACAAATTACTTAAATTACCCCAACTGAACCTCAAATGTAATATTGCATCATAGTATTGAATGAACCGAAAACGAAATAACCAACGTATGAGCTCTATATAAATTGTGTAATAACGTGTAACTTAATATTAGAAATAATCATAATGTATGTATCTATTATTATCTTATCATTTTTAATAAATTAAGAATAAAAAAACACGAGCACACAAACATAAAATTAAATCTGAATACATAAAAGTAGAATATATGCTAGAACTACATATCCATCTCTAATAGAACACGTTTCAATTTCTAATTGTAAGTATTAGGACATATCCAATAAAAACATATTTAATCCTAATTCTAATTTAACTTAACATGATAAAATAAAGTAAAACACGTATATAAAAAAACACGTACCTATATACACACATAAATAAATAAATAAATAAATAAAACAAATTACAAATGAAGAAATTTTGAAAGGTAAACATCGATGTTGATTATTTGTTGTATTTGTGTAGAAAAATAAGAATAAAATATTAAATCAATAATATAAAAGATCACACATGTCTTATCCATTTTTTACCTTTGAACACAAATAAATCATTCTCGTTAAATTTAATTCATATTCTTTAAGTTGAAAAAAAAAGAAAGAAAATAAATGGATAGAGAAATAGAGAGATGAGAAATTGATTGATGTGTATTTTGGTCAAGGGAGAGAGCAAAAAGATGTAAATTATCATCATGTCGTTACTAATTTCTATTTCTAGTCATGTATAATTACTTAAAAGTCAAGATTAAATCACAACCATTGATTGTAATTAATAAAGGGTTAAAATGAGTTCTTAAGTTCTTACAACTCAATTAGGTTCTTATTTGAAATCATCCATATATATATATATATATATATATATATATATATATATATATATATTCTTACGATTATGGGCCTCTTGGGAGAATGGATCTAAGTCCGTCAACCTCCTTGACCCCCTTTGGGCCGACAATGGTAGTTGACCTTTTGGTCCAATGAAATGAGGCTGATCGTTAAGACTTGGGATCTTAAAGTCTCAAGTCTAAAACCTGACTCAAGTAGGTTTTCTCACAGTGATGGTTTTCTCACTAACAATGTTTTTGGGTGAGTTAGGTCTAAAGCATCAAAATCATTATGAATTGTTAATATACTGTCTCAAGAAGCTCACTTGAGTGTTGGGAATAGTTTCAATATATACTGGAAAAAAATAACCATGAAACATTGTTAATTAAGTATTTCTTTGAGTGTTGGGGATAGTTTCAATATATACTAAAAAAAATAACCATGAAACATTGTTAATTAAGTATTTCTAGTTCACCTATGAAAGACCCACGAAAAATTAGGTTAGGGAAAGATGAATATGGTGTACAATTATTATTGCATAACATATTACATTCTTGCCTATGGCAATGTTTTAAAAATCGGTATTTTACTTGTATCGGATTAGACTAAAAAATGGTACAACCGGTTGAACCGGGTTATACCAAGAGGTTCAACCGATTGAATAGTTTACATTATAATTTCTTATAAATGTAACTTTAATCCATAAATAACCTAAAACTAAATGATTCTTATAACAAAATATAATTCAAAAGTTAATCCATATTAAGAAAATAATGCAAAAGCACTCATTTCTAAAAAAATAGTCCTAAAGTTTACATGTTTGAATATTAATTGTTGGGTTAAAAGTAATTTTGATAAAATATGGGCCACATATATCAAAAATTTCTCGGGCTTAAAACCGGTTTGCCGGTAAAAACCGATATTTTAGACAAAAACCGCCAGTTCGATGTTCTAGCAAACCGGTCAAAAATACCGAAATCAAAATACTGGCCTACTGTGTGAAATCCGGTTTAACTGGTTCAACCGGCCAGTTTGAACCGGTTTTTAAAACACTGACCCATGGAATTCAATTTGGTTTGAGATGAGTTTACTAAATATTGTTGTTATACTAGTATAAGTGGTTGAGATAAGATATCTAAAGACTAAAAAGAAACAATAAAAAAAGAATGTTTTGGGTTCCCGTCTCACCTAATAAAAAATGGGCTAGATGGTTTTCTCAACTATGATGGATTTTCTCTTGGGGTGGTCTTCAATACTCGAGGAATGAAGATAAGCGGGTGAGTACGTGGCCCGTCAGTGATTCAAGTTAGCCGTTAAAAGGGAAAGGGGATGGGCGGGGTGGGTTATATAGTAGGCAAGGAGTTTAGCGAGGATAATAAACTGAACAGTGCGGTCATGCGGGTGCTTCTTTGCCACCCAACTGCCTAGCTGGCCATTGGCACTGCCGGCAAACACCACCCCGTCGTTTTGGTGCCAACAACATTGAAACGACTGTGGAATTTTTGCCTACCATTCTATCGCTCAAATCCTCTACTCCCTAACTTTTTACTTATGCCACCAAATTTAACAATAGAAAATCCAGCTAAAATAATCAATTTTTATACATGACGAATTCGTTTTGTGACGTCCACTAAAGTTATGATTTTTTTGAGAAGATGGTGGTTGAGTGGTTGGGCAGTCGGGCAGAGAAGATGATGGAGGTTGAGGCTGAGATTGAGAAGAAAGTGGAGTATTTTAATTTAGGGGGTGTTTGGGATTCCTTATTTTCATCAACTTATAACTTATAAACTATTTGAAAAATTAATGTTTAAGGTGTTTGGCAAACCATGAGGTCTTATTGATTTTAACTTATGGAGATGGCAATATAAAGGGGTTTTGAAAAGTTAAAAATCTCTAACTTATTAACTTTAATGTGTTTGATTTACCTATTACACCCCTCTAGCCCTCAAACCCCATTACACTCATTTTTTTTTAAAAATGTCATTTTTAGTCATTTTGGTTTTCCCCACCATATAAGCTAATCAAAACATTTTTTTAAAAAACTTCTTTTAAAAAATTCTTAAGTTAATAAGTCATTTTAACAAAAAGTCATTTTTCATTTATATAAGCAATCCCAAACACACCCTTAATATTAATTGTAATGTATTTTAAAACAATTCAAATTATTTAAGTAGGCTAATTAGTTTTTAGTTAATAAGTTGGTTTTTAATAAATTCTTTAAAAATAACTAAATACATAGGTTTGTATATATTTTTTATGAACACCCCAGTATAAATTTTAACGAAAACGGATTTGTTTTTGAAAAAATATATATAATTTTTGGTTTCGTAAACGAATTTGGCACGTGTTTGGACCAGTAAGTTTGGCGAAAAATATACGTTAAATTTATCATTAATTTTACATTCAATTTTTTAAAATTATTAATTAATGTTTTATGTTGATTTAGTAGGTATTTTTTTGTAGCATTAAATTATTAATAAATGTAATTTTATTTAGATTTAATTCTTCTAGTTATATAAATATTATTTTATTTAAAAATAGAGAGAAATGGTGAATTAGTAAGGGTTTGTTTGGCAAAACTAGCTGGTGGCTGTTAGCTGTAAACTAGAAGCTGAAGGCTGGAAGCTGGTAACTGAAGGCTGGAAGCTGGTAGCTGCTAGCTGTAGCTTTTTAAATTTGTTTAGGTGTTTGGCAGATTAGTAGAAGCTTTTAATAAAACTAGCTGGGTGCCCGCGCGGTGCGGCGGAATGGGCGCACAACCTAATATCAACCGCATAATTAGTGTCGGTACATGATTCACTTGATGACAGTGCATGCATAACCTGAATGTAGACATGTAATTCATGGAAAGGCTGTAAGTGTGTAACTGATGGCGAAAATCAAGAAACAAAGCTGAAATATACAGTAATTTCAAAAATAATTTTTAAACCAACCTATTTTGATATGAACCCCTCTCTGAACATGCACTGTTTTAATCTGAAACATGTTCTGACCTGACCATTTTCGACTCAATAACGTACCGACACGAACCGAACTAATTTAACCCTTTTTGTATCGACTCGTTCTGACCCTAATTTGGTCTTACACATGACTCAAGTTCATCAGACTCGACTCCTAATTTGGTCTTACACATGACTCGTGCTTACCTGACTCAACTTGTTACCGATCATAACCGATAATCACGTAGTATGTTAATTTTTTAAAGTTAAAGAAGTATAACAATATCATATTCAAATTAAAGAAAATAAAATGCTCGTTTTTATGATGTAATTTGTTTAAAAAATTATTAACGAGTGAAAAAGTTACGCCCCTTAAAATAGTCGTGGGGATAGTTAGTTTTGAATAATGGTTGAATGTGTAACTATTATATAAATTAACAAAAGTTGATAGAAGTTCAAGTACTAAACTTGTAAATTCAAATGTAAAAGCTTGTAGCTAGCTTTTTCTCAAACGCTACCAATACTAGCGTTCAAATATGGAGCTTTTTCTACCAATTTAAAAGCTTGAAACTACTTCTACCAAACAAAGCTTTTTACTAAATATGAGTTTTTTCTTAAAAGCTTAAAGCTTGAAGCTCCTAAAAGCTCTTAAAAGCTCCTTGCCAAACATACCCTAAGAGCATTCTCATCCAATCCACCATATTATGTGAGAGGTGTTTTTATAATGTAGAGAGTGATTTAGGGTGTTGTGAGTGAAGAATTTTTATATTTTAGAAAACGCAGTGATTTTTCTGTATATTTGAAAAGCTACTGTTCACCCCCTATAATTTTTTAATATATTTTGAAAGTGCTTGTGAGTGAATGAGAGAAAAATGGTAATGATAAATGTATAAAAAAATATTATTTAATTGAAAAGAAGCGAGAAAATGTAGTATGTTTTAATGTAATTTTGAATTTAGGGATAGAGAGTTGGATGAGAATGCTCTAAAATGGTGACCATTTCCATAATATTGTGAAAGGGAGTGAAACAGAGAAGGTATGATGTGGCGCTGAGGTGATATTGTAAATTGGGAAGCAAAATGGCATGTACACCCTTTAGTCTAATGATTTAACATATGAGAGAAAGCATGAAGGGTAAACCGTCTAATTAGTACACAATTAAAAATGTTAATAATCTACTATTCTACTTAAAATCGGTTGTTCCCACTTCTAACATATTTGCTTAATCATATATCCATGTTTAATCAAATCAAATTACAACAGAACCAATTTTTGTTGCATAAAACAGAGTCAAAAGTCAAAACCCTTGATGTTGACTCTCCAAGCTCCTTTGACACAACATTTTACATACATCAATCAATTCATTAGCTGTTCATACAAAGCCCATATCACAACCCCAATTATCGTGTCTCTCACCAAGTTTTTGACTATCGTATCGACCCAAGACCCGCCTGTTGCGGGTCTCTCTCCTACCAAGTCACGAAACCGCAAGTCTCCAAGATCCGAGATTAGTGCATAAATAACACCGTTCAAATGTCCTCTACCAATTACCCCAACCACCCTCTTACTGTTTCTTACCGCTTTGCTTCGCTTCAACGACCAAGCAATATACTGAACAAATATACCATAGGTCATAAAACTCGGTCAACACTTTAAGAATTCGAGCCTTGTTAAAACTCAAACGGGTCTTGATGAATATGTCGGTTTGTGTTATTTTATGACTTAAATTGATCAGACAGGTTGAAAGGTGTCTGAAATATACTTTTAAGATGTGCAACATCCCATATCATTTTATTCAAAGATTTAGATTCTTAGTGTGTGTAACAGTATTTATTACAAACCAAAACAAAAACTCATGATTTGGTTTTATGTTTTCGTAAACACCGAATTTTTGGTTCGGTTGCAGATTTGCGAAAAATTAAAACCGAAAAAATAGAACTGAACCAAATTTATGGATTTCCACTTCTAGTTTTGAATGTTGAGTTTATAAGAATTAGTAAATAGTGCAACCCAAATATTTTAGGCCCAAATATATAGTCATCAATTAATCATTATTTAACAAAAAGACCAAAATAATCAAGTCCAAATGATCAAAAATAAAAGTAAAAACCGAACCAAACTGAAAAAATCGAAGCTGAACGGTTTTTAGAAACTCAAAACTATATTTTCGGTTTTTGGTTTGAGTCCAAAACCAACTCACGCACACCCCTATTTCCGATCAAATCGAACCCCTTTTGACTCGCCACCCAACCCTCCCGTCTTGCCAGCTCTAGTTAATCGTTATTGACCGCAAAATGAGAAAGAAACTTACAGTGTCACGTTCGTGTATCAAAGGTTGTAGCAAAGACGGATACGAGAAACTCAACTGCTCGTAAAGTTGAAAATCAGTGTTGTCTGTGGTTGATTCCTGAAACATGACACTGAAGGTCAGCTTAACATTCTATGCAAAACGAAATAAATACTAATATTGTAGCAGTTTAAATTTTAGTTCATTTAACACCTTATAGTTAATTTTTGACTGGTCGGAAGATGTTATGCCACGAAGAACCGAGGTAATGAGGCTTAGTTTTTCATTCCAATTTAGTGAGTTCCACGCCCTTTCAAGCTAAAAATTAATAACAAATAATGTGAATACAAAAACACAATAGAATAATCACATTCTAGCACAATATCAACCGGATACATACCGTTATTTCTATAGGCCGGTCTCCTAGTACAACCTGAGCACTAATTTCCTCAGAAGCTTTTCGTGCGGCACGAAACTGTATATAAAACAGGTCAACTGATTATTTAAAAATATGCATGCGTATATGTATAATGTATACACTGCTTACCTCATCACCAAAAGGGCGATTGATGTTTGAAGAAATCTTGGAAGAAAATGTTGCTAACAATAGACGCAATGCTAGAGCTGTTTGGCCACCTGTTGAGTCAAATAAAGGTCGTTAATTTGGTGAAATAAAAGGAGAAATGTTTGGATAGTTACCGAGATTGATGCTGCGACCAACGGCTCCAAAGAGCCCGGAACCAGATAATGAAAAGGGGTTGGACTTTAGCATAGGCCCGGCATCAGTTTCAGTTGATGCGTACATAATTCCTGCTCTGAAAATGATGTCTGTAACAAGTATAGTTAAGCCATGGATAGAAGAAAACAAACTATCCAACAGTGTTCATGGTTCGGTTTGTTAGAATTTTGAAAAACCAACAAGCACAAAATGTTAGCAACTATTCAACTACTTGAATCACAACAACAATGTCTTATGTCTCCAAACACCGTATAAACTAACTAAGTTAAACCCAATTAAAAATCAACAAAGTGATTACCTGCTTCTACACAACTCAACAACAACATTATCCGGTTTCAGCGTCTGCACAACCCGTTCGACATCCAGCGCCGATTTCTCGGACACATGGTTGGTACCCAGCAACCAAATAACCTCCGGTTCCACAAACTCAGCTCGCCACTCCGGAACCGGACCGAACTGATCCTTCCGGATGACAACCAAGTTGCCTTCATCGGCCAAATCGAGGAGCTCCGGGTGCGTCTGGGCGATTATGGCTCGAGACCCGGATAGGATTTGGGTCTTGAAGTCGAATTCGGGCGGTGGGGGTTTGATTGAAACGCGTGTACGGATATTAGGAGTGGCTTTGGTTGTGTTTGTGTGGAGGTTTGGAGTGGATATTAGGAATGGAGATTTTAGGAGCTGCATTTTCAGTGGTGGCTTTGATGCTTCAATTGAAGAAGAAGAAGAAGAAGAAGAAGATAATGATTTGTTTGAATGAATGTTGGACGTTGTTGTGGCGTGTAGGAACCATGACCACCTTAAACTTAGTCGTTAGTTTCTTTAGTAATTAAATATGTTTACATCATTTTCATTTTTATTTTTAAACGTGAATCCAAAATCAATCTTCCCCTTCTTAAATCCAGGTGTTTTAATACCAATTTTGTTGACCACTAAAAATGATTAGAATCAAGAGTAATCAACCATCGCTTTATATAAGTTATATGTTAGATTTATTTATATATTAAGTTTTGGCCTTTGGGATGATACTAAAGAGAATAGTTTCATACATGCAAATATCTTTTTAACAGGGATGGAGTTGTTGATGACGGGCAGCACCTCCCGTTGGAGATGCTCTAATCTCATCAATGATTTTAGCGACTAATAAATGAGTTGACTATGTAAGTGTTCTTCACATAGCTATGTGGTATCCCCATGTGATTTTCTTTCAAAAGCTATAATTTCAAAGATATCAAATGAATCGACCTTGTAAAACAATTTTACAAATGACTATGTGGGACCGGCTAACCCAAAACACAAACTATCCTAGTGACTTTTACAAGGGTTATATATGCTTGACACAATGAGGTGAACCCAGGGCCGGCCCAGGCCTATGGCAGGGTAGTCGACCGCCATAGGCCCGACCAACCGGTAGGCTCGAAAATTTTTAAACTTTTTTTTGTATTTTATATAAAATAAAAATTTGCTAGGCCCTTTTATAAAATGTTTGTAGCCCAATTATTTGTAGGCCATAAGGCCCATAACCCATTACAATTTGGAAGAGCCAGGAGGGAGACATCGAAGTATGAAAGTTTAAAAAAGAAAAATACAACCACCACACCATCTTCCAAATTCTAATTCCATACTTTATAGACGTACCATAAAAACTCAAAAAGGCAGCCACAAACCACTGGTACCGCCGGCAGCCTGCACCACCAGTCCACCATCGCCGCAGCCAGCTCCAGCCCTGCTCCGACTCCGTCAGTCCTTCCAGCGACCAGCGCCCAACAGGGGTTAGTTCTGAGTTCTGACTTCTCGTTTATTTGTTTACTTAGTTGTTTAGTTTTATACTTTTATTATAAAAGTTAGTGAGTTAACCAGTTAGGGTTAGTAACAGACTAACAGTTTTATCAGTTTATCAGTTTATGTCAACGTCCGAGTGACAGTGAGGGTTCCGGATCGTCATACAGCCTTATTCTTATCCCCTTTTTTCTTTCTTGGCTCACGTGTTGGTTAAGAAGATGACTTAGTTGAAAAAAATGCCGTGATACCCCTTCCAGCGTCAAGTCGACATGCTCCGGGGTGTTCATGACTCCTGCATGAGGAGAAGAAACTCCAGATCGTGAAGGGGTTGGAGTTCGAAAATGTGAAAACTCGAGGATCAAATGTTCCGTCGGAGTTCCTCCCGGGGTGGAAAAAGGTGTGGTTGCTGCCGGAGTTTCCTGGGCGGCACTTGGTGTCGGTGTTCTTGACACTTGGTTAACTTCATCGGGAGATCCACCTTCCGACATGGTGATTGTAGTGAAAATGGAGCTACACTACTGGTCTTTAAGATAAAGTAAGCGGCGTAGCCCCACGGTGGGCACCAACTTGTTGCTACAACAAAGATAAGACGAATGATAGTAAATAGACTGGTTAGGCTAACAGGCTTCAAGGGTTCCAGTTAACATAACGCAGGTCTTGGTGTCCCTCTACGTTTGCAAAACGTAGAGAGAGGTTCACTAGTTTGTTGTTGTTTGTTATAGTTCACCGGAGATCCAAGACCGTGATGTTTAGAACCGGTTTTAGGATGAAGTTCTTGGTGAAGCTATGATGTTCTTGAAGTAAGAAAGAAACAAGCAAAGTGCAAGTTTCTCAAGAGAGAAGATAAGATTAGAGAGTATATGTTAACTCTCCAATCTGGTGTGTTCTTACTTATGGCTGGGTCATCCTTTTATAGAGGGAGAGTCGCAAGCCTTTTGTCCAGTGGGTAAACTAGTTAACCTCCATTTTGCTAGAGGGTTGACCTTTTATGGGCGGGAAGCTTTTAACCGTTGGTTATTGATTATAATAATATTATTTTTTCTGAGCATGTCCCTTGTTCAGAGGGAACAGTGATGTGAATAGTGATTTGACGTGGTACTGTTGCACGTGGTTACTGTTCACGTACTTGTTTCCCTAAATTTGGGCTGGAAACGAATCTTTTAACCTTCTAACCCTTTTAGCGTTAATGTGTGAAAGCCATTTTATCAATTCCTTGGGCTACCCCCGTCATCAGTCCCCCAAGTCAGAGGTGTTTGAGAAGTAGTCTCAAGTGCTTCTGACTTTTGCACACATTTTGTTATTGCTTAAAGGCTTCGAGGCTTCAAGGCTTTAACGGTTTTGGTTATTTTTTGAATTTCTGACAAGACAGTTGATGTGATAGTTACTGCATGTTGCGGTTCCCAATAACTGCCCTTAATAATAGTGCTAATTGTTCATTTACTTCAGTTTTTCTTTTAAAGTTCCACAATATTCTCCAAACATTCATCAAGTTTCTTTCATTCCTTTATCAGGTTAGTTAAAATCCTTCCCTTTTCTTTCGATTTTATGGGTGCTCATAAGGATCTGTCGGTAAGTTTTTCCCGATTAACCCAAGAAGAAGTCGAATCATTCTGTCTTGAATGGGGTATAGGTTTAGGATTTAAACTGATTGCTCCGTTGGCCGACGCGTCAATCGATTGTTTTCCGGCGGGTTTCGTTGCCCTTTATTTTTGGAATTTTGAATTCTTGAACCTCCGCCATCCGTTTTCGGTTTTTGTTTTGAATGTGTTGGAGTATTATCGTGTGTCATTTGGTCAGATTCATCCCTTAGGGCTTGCTAAGGTTTTACACTTTGAGGTATTATGTAGAGCTTTAGGATATGATCCGTCGCTTTTGGGTTTTCGCCGTTTCTTTCGTTTAGCGAAGAACGGCGATTGGTACAATTTTGAACATACTCAGGTTGATACATGTTTAGTTTCCTCGACAGTTATGACATTTGGTTCTTGGAAGGACCATTTTTTCTTTGTTTCTGATTCCATTCTTCCTTTCAAATCCGTTTGGAGACAACCCGAGGTTGTTTTAAACGAACCGGAGCCGGCCAAATCGGAATTGAATGATGTGTTTTTGAAGTCGATTAGGAAGTGTCCATCTCGTATTCGTCCTCTTCCAAAACATCTTCTTGTTTTGTTAGGAATTAGCAAATTATGGGATAAGCCTAATCGGGATCCCGTGCTTATGAGGGATGATAAGGGTATGCGTTTGTTTACCCTGTACTTGTTTTGTTTTTCTGATATGTCTTTTGATAGATTTCCTTTATTTTTTGTAGTTATGTCGGCTTTAGATTTTTTGAAGAGTGATGATACTTCAGATGTTGGGTTTACGGATGTTGCAGCTACTGCTGGGGATGATGCTGTGGTTCGAGGGAAAGAGACTAGGTTCGAAGGTTCAGGGTATGTGGGGGTTCCAGACGTTAAATGCTTTACCAAGGCTGCTGCTCCTAAGGCTTCTACTCGCTGTTCCACACGGCGTTTGATGAAGTCTTCTGGCCCATCATCTTCTCACGAACCGGTCGATGTTAGTGATGATGTTCAAGTTGTTGAAGTTCAAGGTCCAAGTGTGGAGGGAGAAAAAGAATAGGGTTTGGTTGTTTCCAAGAAGAAGATGTTGGGCTTCTATGGATATTTTAAACTTAGTTAACCATTTAACTAGTCATTAATTAAGGCGGAAGCGTGATTATCTTTAAACTTTATGTACATATATCCAAATATATATTACAAGTTCATATGTGTGTTAATCTATGAATAACCCTTTATTCTTGTTTCAAGATTACCATTAATCTTAAGATTAGAAACCCGAGACTAAGGATCAAATAATACGGGAAAAACTAAACTATCAAAGCTTGTAAAACTTACATTCTTAAACCTTTAAGAGATGTAGTTGATAGTTGAAGAAGATGATGATGTTTCTTGGCTAGCTTTCAAAGGGAAAACCTCAAATGGTTCGTACCCCGAGCCTCCAATACACACCAAGCTATGTTAGGGAGCTTGAACACTTGAAACCGAAAACCGAATCCTCTTCCTATTGCTTCTTCGGCCGAACCAAGAAGAACAAGAGAGAAAAGTTGGTTTGCTTACTTGTTTTAATATATATATATATTCCCATTCAAACATGATCAAATCTTTTTCATATATTGTGTTAGTTTTTGGTCAAGTAAAGATCACTCAAGCTCCACCAAAACCATGACAAAGTTTGACCAAATCTTTGGGGTGAGGGGCCCACCCTAAAACCGGCCCCAAAAAATATATATATATATATTTTAATTTTAATATATTTTATACTTTATAAAATATATAAACACCCCATCTTTTATAAACCATTTTATAAAAAAACACATAGTTAAATAATCATTCCAATAATAATTATTTGAATAAATAAATTAACCAATTAATTTATTTAACACTTTCAAGTAAGTATTCAGAACCCGATTTTCTGAATGTGTCGTGTTCTGTATTTGTCTTATAGATCTTATCTTAACAAATACATAATTGGTGTGTGTCTAACTCGTTATTGGGTATGACCCGACTTGGATCAAACACGGCTAGCCACATTAACCTAATTATGTGTCTCGGGCATACGGTATTCCAACAATCTCCCACTTGCACGTGACTCATAAGAAGTTAATGCTAATGGTGAATACCGCCTAACAACAGGTCACCACCCCTAGTGTGTTTGACTAAGTGCCATTCAATAACATCATCCCCTTCAAGTCCATACTTGATATGATATAGGTAAGTCTTATCACTACATCCCTTTGTTACTAGATGTCCTGTCAAATCGAAGAGACACAGAGTGATCATTCTCTCAATGATTTAACTTAACAGGCCTTAGACATCTAAACTCTCAACACATAAGAGGAACAAATCCCATCTTGACTGCATACACCCTTGTTGACATCTCGTAAGATATCTGAGCTCTTTCTTACACGTTATCGTGTTACCGAAATAACAAAGAAGAGAGTCAAGTTATCAGACTTGATGAAAAACCAGATCCAATATGCATCTCAGGTCAAAGGACACAATGATACTCGCCTTTACTCAAGGATTACTTATGATCAGTTACACTAACTCCATGCAGTGATTCTTGAGAGCGGGTCAGTCCAATATTTGTATCCCACAAATATCTATGAACTTTGGTGGCAAACCTATGCCCTATATTCATCACATGAATATCAACCAATCCGGGTTCATAATAGTCTTACCTTCATACTTGTTCCCACAAGTATGATCGACTACGGACGTTTAGAACAACATAAGTCATTCATGGATTAAACATGCAAATATAGAACATAACTCATTGAATAATTAAAACATAATTAATTTTCATGAGATACCCATTACATTCGTTCTTATACAAACACTAAACACAGATTAAATCCACTCACTAGAATACCGAAGTCCTAATGCACAAACATGACCCTCATGCTTTGGCCTATCGAGGAGCTTCGTGAGTGGGTCCGCAATATTTTGATCGGTATGAACTTTATGAATACATATCTTTCCCTTTTCAACTTCATCCCTTATGTAGTTGAATCTGCGCTCAATGTGCCTCGTTTTCTGATGAGCACGAGGCTCCTTGATCTGTGCAATAGCACCCTCATTGTCACAGAATATCTCTAGGGGCTCCTGAATGGTAGAGATAATCCCTAGATCCATGATGAACTTTTTCATCCATGCAGCCTCTTGGGCTGCCATTGAAGCGGCGATGTACTCAGATTCTGTAGTGGATAACGCGACAACATCCTGCTTCGAACTCTTCCAAGAGACAACGCCTCTATTCAAAATGAAGACATATCCCGACTGTGACCGAGAATCATCTCGGTCAGTTTGGAAACTCGCATCCACGTAACCCTTTACGACGAGTTCCTCCTCACCAGACCCATATATTAAAAACATATCCTTAGTCCTTCTAAGGTATTTTAATATATTCTTGACAGCCATCCAATGACTGTCACCTGGGTTGTGCTAGTATCTACTCGTTATGCTTAAAGCATACGAGACGTCCGGTCTAGTGCACATCATTGCATACATAATAGATCCTATTGCTGAAGCATAAGGAACATGCTTCATCCTATCCTGCTCTTCCTTAGAGCTAGGACTTTGGGATGAGCTTAACACGGTTCCTCTAGGAATAGGTACCAAACCTTTCTTAGAGTTTTCCATCTTGAACCTTTTCAGGATTTTATCAATGTACGCACTTTGATTGAGTCCGATCAATTTCCTTTGTCTATCCCTATAGACTTTTATTCCCAAGATATATGTCGCTTCTCCAAGATCCTTAATTGAGAAACAACAACTTAACCACGCTTTAACGTTTTCCATACTTGGTATATCATTTCCAAATAAAAGTATATCATCGACATACAAAATAAGGAACATGACTATACTCCCACTAGCCCATTTATACACACACGCCTCATCACCGTTTTGGACGAAACCAAACGCTTTGATTTCTTCATTAAAACGATGATTCCACATCCGTGATGCTTGTTTCAACCCGTAGATTGATTTCCTTAATTTACATACTTTGTCAGGATTAGATGGATCGACAAAACCTTCAGGCTGAACCATATGGACATCTTCCTCAAGATATCCATTAAGAAAAGCGGTCTTGACATCCATCTGCCATATTTCATAATCAAAATGAGCTGCAATGGCAAATAATATCCTGATCGACTTAAGCATCGCGACCGGCGAGAAGGTTTCATCATAATCAATCCCTTGAGTTTGTGTGAAACCTTTTGCTACAAGTCGTGCTTTGTAAGTATCTAGATTTCCATGCATATCGGTCTTCTTCTTGAAGACCCACTTACATCTAACCAGTTTGGAGTTAAGTGGACGATCAACCAATTCCCAAACTTGGTTATCGTGCATGGATTGCATCTCGGCGCTCATGGCTTCAAGCCATTTTTCACAATCGGGTTGTGACATAGCATCTTTGTAGGAGATCGGTTCATCCGAATCGACCAAGTAGCAATCATCCACGAGAAATCCATATCTCTCGGGAGGTTGACTAACCCTACTAGATCTGCGAGCAACGTGTGTATGATCAACCATTTGATCACCTTCAACATCCTCGTGTTGAAAGCTAGTATCGACCAACTGTGTATCATCCAGTGATTCTTGAACCTCTTCAAGTTCCACTCTCTTTTCACTAGGTCCTTCCATAAGGAACTTAGTTTCTAAGAAGTATCCTTTGCGTGAAACAAACACTCTTTGTTCACTAGGATCATAGAATATATATCATATATCATCCTTTGGGTATCCTATGAAGATACACTTGATGGATCGAGCCTCAAGCTTATTTGGGGTGTCACGTTTAACATAAACTTTGCATCCCCATACCCTTAAATATGAAAGGGATGGAACCTTTCCATGCCACACTTCATAGGGTGTTCGATCCACCTTTTTGGTCGGGGCCATATTCAAAATACGAGCTGCTGTAAGTAGCGCATATCCCCAAAATGATGGTGGTAGTGAGCTTCGTGCCATCATTGATCGAACCATGTCCAACAGTGTTCGATTCCTCCTCTCGGATACTCCGTTATGTTGAGGAGTACCAGGAGGAGTGAGCTGTGAAACAATTCCACAATCTCTAAGATGACTTTGAAAAGCATCACTTAGGTATTCGCCTCCTCTATCGGAGCGGAGTACCTTGATTGTTCGGTCGAGCTGATTTTGTACTTCATTTTGAAATTCCTTGAACATTTCAAAGGCTTCATGTTTGTGTTTCATTAGATACACATACCCATATCGACTAAAATCGTCGATAAAGGTAATGAAGTACCTTTCACTATTCCTACTAGTGGGCTTGAGAGGTCCGCATACATCCGTATGTATGATACCTAACAAGTCCTTAGCCCTTTCATTTGTACCTTTAAAAGGTTCTTTGGTCATCTTGCCTTGAATACAAGATTCACACTCATCAAACGAACCTAACTCGTTTGTTTTCAAAAGACCATTCTTTTGAAGAGTATTTACACGATTCTTGTTTGTGTGTCCAAGACGACAATGCCAAATGTAGGAATCACTCAAATCCTTTTTGAGTCTTTTGGTGGAAGTTTGATATAATGAGCCATTTGAGGTATTATCATGAACCAATTCATAAATACCGTTGTTTGGTACAGCTTTAAAATAAAAGATACCATTAGATGATACATGCATTTCTGATTTTACAAATTTAAAGTCAAAATTACATTGTCTAAGAAGATGCACGGAAATAATGTTCCTAGTCAAACTAGGAGCATACAAAACATTCCTCAAAACAACTTCCAAACCACTTGGAAGCGATAAAGTGAAGTCACCTCTAGCGACCACGTGCACCCTTGCACCGTTGCCCATGAAAAGACTCACTTCTCCCTTCTTTAAGTCTTCATTCCTTTTGAACCCCTGCAACCAATTGCAAATGTGAGTTCCACATCCGGTATCCAATACCCATGTGTTAGAAGAAATAAGATTTAGCTCAATATTAATCATAAAGACATTACCCGAGGCATGCCCTGCATTCCTCTTGTCTCTTAGCTCTTTTAGGTAGACCGGGCAATTGCGTTTCCAATGTCCGGTCTCCCCACAACCAAAACAAGGATCATCCTTATGACCCCTCGGTTCCACAACCTTTTGTTTCTTTGCCATAACCGGTGCCTTGCCCTTACCCTTAAGATGCACAGGGGACCCTTTCTTTTTGCTACCTTAGCCTTAGGATTGGGCTGAGATCGATTCTTGGATCCACCTTCATTGATCGCAAACACGGGTAAAACCCTTTTACCCATGCTCGCCTCGGCTGTTTTAAGCATTGAGTGAAGTTCTCCAATGTTTTTGTCCCACCCGTTCATGTTATAATTTAACACGAAAGTGTCGAACCTTTTCGACAAAGAGTTAAGGATCAAATCCGTTGCTAACTCTTTTGAGATGGGATAATTGAGCTTGGCGAGGCGATCAATGTAACTTTTCATCTTAAGTACATAAGTTGAAACTGGTTGATTATCATCCATTCTACATGCATGCAAGGCTCGAACCGTTTCGAACCTTTCAACCCTCGATTGCTTAAGGAACATTTCCTTAAGTTGAGTAATCATGTCGTACGCATTATGGTTTTCGAAATCCTTTTGGATTTCGGGAACCATAGTCGCCAACATGAGGCATGACACTTGAATGGAATCTTCCGTGTGTTGGACCCAATTCATGTATTCGACCTCACTTCCCTCTTCCGGTTCGTTGGGGATAGGTGTTTCTAAAACATGATATAATTTTTCTTGTTTTAGAACAATCCTTAAATTTCGGAACCAATCCGAAAAGTTATTGTGATTAAGACGGTCTTTAGCGAGAATAGATCGGAGAGATACATTTTGGACGTTAGGGATTATGTTGTCATCGACGTGTGCGGCCATCTGCAGAATTTTAATTAAGTTCATTTTAGTGTTTTACTTATTTTAATTATTAATACCCTTTTATATATACCAAATATAATTAATAATTAAAATCTAGAATCCAACGATAAACCCGACTCCGGTTAGGTGACCTTTTTCCCATTGTCGGTTTATCAAGGTAGTTATTCATAACAATTGCAAACCCTTTTGCAACTTCTAGAGTTTATGGGACCGGTTCGAAATCATATTTCGTGTCGGCATGTTTATCCCATCAACACCTATTAGACCCTATGCTTGGGTGACCCTCTTCACATGGTTCTAATTTAAGTCGTCCTACTTGTATCAACTTGTAATATCAACATACAAACGGTTAGGTGACCTTTTTCCCATTTATATGCCAATATTACCTCAACATATTAATTTACTCTACGCGGTTAGGTGACCTTTTTCCCACTAAGAGCTTACTAATATGTTAAGCGTTATACAAAAGGATGGTGTTTAACTTGTTATCCTTAATTTTAAAAGGGATTTTTAGTTTTAATAATTCTAGTTGTAAAACTTTAAATCATGTTCTAACATGCATTTAGTAACATGATTATTTTGAAACCATTTTCAAAATTCTAATTTATAATAAAACCATTTTATTATGGGCGTGAGACGGCTAGTTAATAAATCCATTTTATTAAACTACGTGTCACGTGATTACCGATAATTGTTAGAACCCGTTTTATGCTTTGTTAATTAATTCTATGTGACGAAGTTGATATCCTAATATCTAACAACCACATAATCAAACAATCAATTAACAAGCATACACAATTATACTAGACACGAGCCACTAAGTTAGACCACACTTGTTAGCCGAAACAAGTGTGTGTCTTAGGTCCGATCCTAAGGGACACATGACACATGGATGTTTTAGCTCCCACTCGATCCCGCATCCAAATGCGTCAAGCATCTTCTTCAACCCCGTTGTAATCCATTGGGCTTGAACTTGGGCCTTAGCTTCCATAAGCTTCCATTTGGGCTCAATTGGTGGGCTTAGGTCCTTTTGGGCTTGAATCCCCTTAATGGGCTTGTGAGGCCCATTATCACCATACCCGGCCCAATAAGGCCCAAACTTCCAATTTTGCAATCTTCTTTAATTTTACAAAACCAAATGTCCTAATACATTTTTTAATTCTATAAAATAAAGATATTACAAATAATCTATTTATTACATACCCATATGAATAAATATTTACAAAATTACAAAACTGCCCCTAATTAATTATTACAAACCGAAACTTGAATAATTAATTACAATTACAATCATCAACCACAAACAAACATCCATTTTGGTCTACGGCTCGGTCTAGTTTTAATAAATAACAAACATAACCCGTTATGTTTTAGGATCCCGTTCCAAAACCCTTTGACCTTATCGGGCCTAGCCCAACCCATTTGGGCTTGACCCAATAACTTGTTCTTGGGCTTCGGCCCAAAAGAAAGTCTCATGGGCTTCGGCCCACTTAACTTTCTTCCCCTTTACCGGTTAACCCATTAACCAAATGAGGTGGGCTTCGGCCCAATAACTCCCGAATTGGGCTTCGGCCCATTTGCTCGGTTTTATTTATTTTATTTTTTTTTTGAACAAAGCCAAAAATATAACAAGATTAAATACAAAAAATCATGCATGTTAATTTTTTGTATAAAATCTTTCAAAGGGAAAAATATAAAACCGAAAACCCGAAGCTTAGTTTCCCGTATCCCGGCTCTTGATGCCATTTGTTGGGCTTCTATGGATATTTTAAACTTAGTTAACCATTTAACTAGTCATTAATTAAGGCGGAATCGTGATTATCTTTAAACTTTATGTACATATATCCAAATATATATTACAAGTTCATATGTGTGTTAATCTATGAATAACCCTTTATTCTTGTTTCAAGATTACCATTAATCTTAAGATTAGAAACCCGAGACTAAGGATCAAATAATACGGGAAAAACTAAACTATCAAAGCTTGTAAAACTTACATTCTTAAACCTTTAAGAGATGTAGTTGATAGTTGAAGAAGATGATGATGTTTCTTGGCTAGCTTTCAAAGGGAAAACCTCAAATGGTTCGTACCCCGAGCCTCCAATACACACCAAGCTATGTTAGGGAGCTTGAACACTTGAAACCGAAAACCGAATCCTCTTCCTATTGCTTCTTCGGCCGAACCAAGAAGAACAAGAGAGAAAAGTTGGTTTGCTTACTTGTTTTAATATATATATATATATTCCCATTCAAACATGATCAAATCTTTTTCATATATTGTGTTAGTTTTTGGTCAAGTAAAGATCACTCAAGCTCCACCAAAACCATGACAAAGTTTGACCAAATCTTTGGGGTGAGGGGCCCACCCTAAAACCGGCCCCAAAATATATATATATATATATTTTTTTTAATTTTAATATATTTTATACTTTATAAAATATATAAACACCCCATCTTTTATAAACCATTTTATAAAAGAACACATAGTTAAATAATCATTCCAATAATAATTATTTGAATAAATAAATTAACCAATTAATTTATTTAACACTTTCAAGTAAGTATTCAGAACCCGATTTTCTGAATGTGTCGTGTTCTGTATTTGTCTTATAGATCTTATCTTAACAAATACATAATTGGTGTGTGTCTAACTCGTTATTGGGTATGACCCGACTTGGATCAAACACGGCTAGCCACATTAACCTAATTATGTGTCTCGGGTATACGGTATTCCAACAGAAGAAGTCAACTGGTAAGAAGGTTGCGATGGCTACGGTTCAAGGGTTGGATGGTAATGAGGTTTATGTCCCTGAGTGGAATGTTAAGGTTGGGGATAACTTTAAAGATCCGGAATTCTGTGCTGATGTCTTGGCTAACTTTGCTCCTCCTGGGGTTCATAACACCATTTCTGAGATGGAGGGCGATGCCATGCTTTCAAGGTTAATCTTGAGTTCTTACAACCTTTCTGCCCTTTTAGCTGAGGGCGTTACTCACTTTCAAAAGGGAATGCAAGAGTATGAGGAGTTTGCCAAGAAGAAAGAAAAGATGAAGGCTTTTATGTCAGTCATGAAGAAAGAGGTTGATGGTTTTTCACAAAAGGAGGAGGGTTATGTGAAGAAGATTGATGAGTTGTCCCGTAGCCACGAGGTTGAGATTGCCGGGTTGAAGAAAGCGATGGAAGCTGATATGGCTAAGCTGGAAGCTGATCGGGAAGCCTTTGAGGTTCAGAAGAAAGCCTTTGATATGGAGAAGGAAGGCTTGAAGGCTTCAGTCACCCAAGCTACTAACGACAACCAGTGGTTAATTGAGCACGGGTTTCATCAGGTTGTGACATACCTGCTTCATTCTTCTGAATTTAACTCGGTGTTGGGCGATGTTTACACGAAGCTGCTGGGCTATGGGAAGCATTTGGGCTTTGTTGCTGGCTTAAATCATCACGAAGCTGGTCAACCTATGGAGCAGTCGCCTATGTTCAACCGTGAAGCTTCCAAGCTCTTCTCAGACTCAGTCCGTGCAATGGAAAGGCTCACTTACCCCTATGTGGGTGAAGTTTCGTCTTGCTTTGGTAAACCTCTTTCCGTTTTGCAGGGCTTGAAACCAGCCGGCCTTGATGAGAAGGTTTGCAAAGAGGTGCTTGAGTCCTTGTCTAAGAAGCGCTCCCGTTCTGGTGATAGCGAAGAAACTTTATTCGGAGATAGTGACAGGTCTCATGTGGCAAGCCTCGAAGGTTCGGCCGTTGCTGGTGGTGGCCCAGAAGTGAAGAAGTTGAAGAAAGGTAAGGGTGGTGAGGCTAGCACTTCGAAGCCTGCTTATGGTGTTTAAGCAGTTTATTCGTTGCTTTCTTAGCGTTATTAAACAATGTTATGTATCTTAAACAATTTAGGTTCAGCATGAAACCCTTAAGGTTTCTGATTTATGGTTGTGATTGGCCCTTTTGGCCGTTTGAACATTCTCATGGGAATCTTTGTGATTTTCTTTGTTTAGCCTAAATGGATTATCATGTATGATGCTGGTTATGGCCTTAGAAAGCCTTTTCTATCAATCGTAATGGTCGACGTTTTATGTTTTTGTTGTTTGTCTTGTTAGTTTGATGTGTCTTTAGCTAACTTTCCTTAAGAAGTTTTAGTGCTGCAGTCACTTTAGCTTCAAGGCTTCATTAGGTAAAAAGCACATGTTGTCTATCCTTTATACCATTAATTAGTATATATTTGTTTCGTAAACTTTTTCGAAGCTTAAGGAACGAATTGATGTAGGCTGTTCAGACCCGTCTATAAGACAAGTTTTGTTTGAAAAATTTTCTAAGTCTCATGGAGTTGGATTGATATAGGAACTCACCACTTATATAGGTTCATTTAAACCTTGAACCTATTGAGCGATGTGGCCTGGGAGCTCATCCCCTTACCTGGCCCTTGCCATGGAGTTTATTTCTAGGTTCTCAACCTGATTATATGATAGTAAAGAAAAGTTATGATAAAGATTTTATCATTCATTCAAGAGGTATTTGCTTACAAAAATGAGAGTTATACATCTCTTGAAATACATTCTAAGTTCTTGACTAGGTATGGAACCTTTTAAGAGTTTTGCCGTTCCAGTGTCTTGGAAGCTTTTTGCCTTCTGTGTCGGCCAGTTTGTAGGATCCACCCTTGTGAGCTTCAAGGATTGTGTATGGTCCTTCCTACTTTGGGCCTAGTTTTCGTTGGTTTTCTTTCTTGCTGGCCTCGTTGTTTCGTAGTACAAGATCTCCTAGCCTGAAACGTTCATGTTTCACTCTTGCATTGTAATAAGCTTCCATTTTTTGTTTGTATTTAGCCTCTTGTATTGCGGCTTGATCACGGATTTCTTCAAGGAGTTGCAAATTCAACATGGTCTCATTGTTGTTTAATTCGAGATCCATGTTGAGTGTTCTTTGAGTCACAACTCCGACTTCGGCTGAGATTACAGCTTCTGATCCGAACACTAGGCTGTAAGGTGTTCGTTTGTGGCTTGTTTTTTCGGTTGTTCTTATTTCCCATAGAACATTTGGGAGTTCTTCAAGCCAATTTTTGTTTTGCCTTCCCAACCTTGCTTTGATTCCTTCTACAATGGTTCTGTTTGTTCTTTCAACTTGGCCATTTGATTGTGGGTATGCAACTGAGCTGAACACTTGGGTGATTCTGAACTCTTTGCACCATCTGCTAAAAGGCTTCTCGGAAAATGCTTCCCATTATCCGTGACCAACACTCCTTGCAGCCCATAGCGACAGATGATGCTTTCCCATACAAAGTCGATGACTTGTTTGCCCGCTATTTGCAAGTGGTTTGACCTCAGGCCACTTGGTGAAGTAATCCACGGCTACAAACAAAAATTTTGCCCCACCCTTGGCTGGTGGGAATGGACCAATGATATCCATTCCCCACTTATGGAATGGCCAAGCTGAAGAGATGGGAACTAGATCGTGTTTAGGGCTTTTGGGAACCAGTTCATGGATTTGACAAGCTTCACATGTCTTGAGCTGTTCGGTTGCATCTCAGTGCATCGTGGGCCAGAAGTATCCAAGGTTCATCAATTTTGCAACCACAGTTCTTGGCCCAAAATGAGCTCCACATATCTCTTCGTGAACCTCTTTGACTAGATATTGACTTTGTTCAGGGCCCACACATCTTAGTAGTGGTGCAAGGTAAGCCTTTTTATAAAGGGTTTCTCCTTGCAACACATACTGTCGAGACTTGATTCGAACCCTTTCAGCCTTTGTCTGGTCCAGAGGTAACTCACCAGTTTTGAGGAACTTTTCTATGGGAGTCATCCAATTGGGACCATCTTCAGTGATTACATCTTGAACCTCCAATTCTTGGATTAAAGGAGCTTTTAACACTTCAACCAAAACTTTCTTGGTGAGGTGTGCAAATGTGAGGGATGCTAGTTTGCTCAAGGCATCGTCTCTATTGTTTTGTGATCTTGGGACTTGCTTAATGGTGCATTCTTGAAACGTGTTCATTAACCCTTTTGCCTTATCACGGTACTTCTTCATGTTGGGATCTTTTGCTACATAGATATCATTGACTTGACTTGAAACGAGCAATGAGTCTGTGAAGACTTGTAGCTTTTGGATCTTCATCTCTTTAGCAATTTTCAGACCAGCGATCAATGCTTCATATTCAGCTTCGTTGTTGGTGGTCTGAAATTCAAGTCGGAGAGCATACGTGAATTCTAACCCTTTGGGGTTGATTAAATGAGCCCAGCTCCTGAACCTTCAATGCTGGAAGCTCCATCGGTAAAAAGCTTCCAGGCTTCAGGGTCAGAAGGTTCAGTGGCAGTTGTATGTATTTCAGGAATGACTTGCTTTGGGATTTCTACAATGAAATCCGCCAAGACTTGGGCTTTGACAGCTTTTCTTGGGACATAGGTGATGTTATGTTCACCTAGCTCCACAGCCCATTTGGCCAATCAGCCTGAATTTTCTGGTTTTTCAAGCACACTCTTGATGGGTTGGTCAGTGACCACTTGTACAGGGTGTGCTTGAAAGTACCTTCAAAGCCTTCTAGCAGTTTGAATTAAGGCCATGGCAAGTTTTTCCAAAGGAGGATATTTGATCTCTGCCACTTTTAATGTTTTACTAAAGAAATAAACGGGTACCTGAACTTTGTTTCGTTCGATGGTTAGGACCGCGCTTAATGCTTCTTCAGTGACTGAGAGATAGATAGAGATCAGTTCTCCCATTTCGGGAGCTGCAATGGCTGGAAGTGAAGCCAAGTGTTGCTTCATTCGATTGAAGGCTTCTTCTGCTTCTTCCGTCCACTTGAAATCTTTTTTGCTGGTGCAACCCTTTAGTGTCTTGAAGAAGGGTAGGGATCTTTCAGCGAGCTTGGAGGTAAAACGCTTCAAGGCTGCAAGCCTTCCGTTCAGACTTTCCACTTCTTTTTTGCTTTGTGGAGATTTAGTTTCAAGAACAACACTGACTTTGTTGGGATTGGCTTTTATGCTTTGTTTCCCCACAATGTGTCCCAAAAACTTGCCTTCTTCGAACCCAAATGAGCATTTTCCAGGGTTGAGTTTCATGTTGATCTTCCTCAGGTTTTGGAAGGTTTCTTCTATGTTATCAAGCATTTGATGCTCGGTCTTGCTTTTGATTACCAGATCATCGACACAAGCTTCCAAGTTTCTGCTGATTTGGCTGGCAAATGCTTTGTCAATCAAACGTTGGTAGGTTGCTCCGGCGTTTCGTAGGCCAAAAGGCATCTTTTGATAACAAAAAATACCATTGTCTGTGTGGAAAGCGGTTTTTTCTTCATCTTCTACTTTCATGAGAATTTGATGATATCCCTTGTAAGCGTCAAGAAAACACTTGAAGGGATGGCCGGTTAAGGAGTCAACCTTGAGGTCCATTTCGGGTAAGGGATAGCAATCTTTTGGGCATGCCTTGTTCAAGTCTTTGAAGTCGATGCACATCCTCCAAGACTTGTCAGGCTTTCGGACCATGACTGGATTAGCCACCCAATATTGATACTTGACCTCCCGTAGGATTCCAGCTAGGACAAGCTTTTCAACCTCTTGGCATGCTGCCAAGCTTCGTTCAGGATCCAGGCTCCGTTTCTTTTGGACAACAGGCTTGACATCAGGTGGTATTTTTAGGTCGTGCTCTGCAATGCTTCGAGGGATGCCGGTCATGTCTTTCGGGTACCAAGCAAAGACATCGTTGTAGCGTATCAACAGCTTCTCAAGGTGTGAGAAAGCTTTTTTGGAAAGACTTGTGTTTACCCATACCTTTTGTTCAGGATACTTTGGGTTTATGATCAAGCCTTGTTCGTCATCTTCATTTCGTGAGATTTCTGCTTCAACCATGTAACCTCTTGGGTGGGTTGAAAGGTTGCAATTCCCATATCGGTGGGAAACTTTACGGCACCTTGACCGACCGAGACAACTATGTTGAACTTACATTGTCCTGGCCTTCCTATGATTACATCATAGTTGGAAGGTGTGTTGATAACCACAAAAGTGAGTGGTTTGGTTTTCTTCATCTTTCCTTCACTAAAACAGACATCAAGGGTTAGTTGGCCCAAAGGCTTCAAGGGTATATCGACGATACCTTTTATAGATGACCCGGAGGGTTGAAGCCTTGAACGCTCTTCCTTAATTAGCCGGTTGAAGAATCTTTCCTACATGATCTCTGTGGCCGCCCCTGTGTCGATGTAGGCTTTGTTTGTTTTGAGTGTTCCCACGTTCGCTTCTACCGTTAAGGGGTTTGAGAGTAAGTCACCTTGAGGTGGTGGGAAGCAGACGCATTTAAGCTCCCAAGCCTCCAAGCGTTGTCGTTTGTTAGGAACACCTTGGTCTATATTCACAATATTCACTTCTTTGCTTTTTCTTTCGGCCATCTTGTCTTTGAACCCTTTCACCAAATGGGCCAATTCTCCAGACTTAACGACTTCCTCAATTCCTCTCTTGAATTGAAAGCAATCGTTTGTGTGGTGACCTTTTTCTTCGTGGAACTCACAAAACTGGGTGGAGCTTTCGTTTTCCTTGCTTTTGGGCAAGGGTCGAGGAGGTCGGAAGTTGTGTTTTACTTCTTCGGTGGCAAGGATCTCCTAAGGGGTCTTGGTTAAGGCTGTGAAGTTCACAGTCTTCTCCCTGCTTGGAGGGTTCCGACCTTCAGGCCTTCGTTGATCTGAGTTCCTTGGATATTTGTCATAAGGATTAAAGTTCCCTCTTTTTTGGTTGGGGCTGTTGCCTCACCAACCAGGAGCTCTTTTTCTTTGTTCTTTGAAATCAACGGCCTCTTCGCCTCGGATATGAGCTTTAGCTCGTTCGAGAGCTTCCTCAAGTGTTTTAGGCAGGCAGTTGTTAAAGTCCCTTGTGAGGTATTTAGAGGTGATGGCGTTCATGAAGCCTGCCACCCTCATTTTTTCATCGGCCCTCACATATGTCAACCCTTCTTTTTTATACCTTTCGATGAAATCTCGAAGGCTCTCATCATTTTTTTGTTTTATCTGAAAAATAACCGTGGCATCCTTGACGTACATTCTTTGTTGTGAAAAGTTGGCCAAGAATCCTTTGCTCAGATCACCGAAGCTTCGAACGCTTTGGGCAGGAAGGTCGTTGAACCATATCCTGGTTGATCCAACTAGTGTTTGCATGAACATCAAACAACTTCAGCGTGGGACCACTTTTCGATTCTGGCTGCACCAGTGAAGACCTGGAGGTGGTCTTCGGGATCTTCGGTCCCATCATATGTTTTTATATGGGGTGGCATCTTGATTTTCGTTTGAGAGTCATTATCGGCAATCTGTGGAGAGAAACAAGATAGGTTACCGGGCTTGTAATGCTTTGCAAGGTCTTATTTTACCCTTGTAGTGAGATTATGACTCGTCCTTCCTTGGTGAGTACCCAACGCTTGGTTAATGAGCTGGGTCCAAGGGAAATGTGCCATCATTTGAGCCATCAACTGAGGCATGAGGTTAAAGCCTTGAAGGCTTTCAGGAGTTGCTGCTATTTGGTTTGTTCCCATAGGGGTGCTTATTGCTGCACTCCGAGCCAAGGGCAAGACCGACATGGCCTGTTCCCATGTGGTGGCTGTAAGAGGAGGAACACTTGAAGCTAGTGACTGCCATATTTGTTCGAGAGTGGTTTCATGCCCAAGAGGTTGTGAGGTGAACAAAGGGAAAGCCGTTGGGCTTGGTCTCCCATAACTATAAGGAGATGGGTTAAAAGGTTGGCAGGTTACACTTGGACCAGCTTCTAAATGAGAAGCAGCCGGTCGTGAGCTGGTTAGAGGAGAAGGTGGACGTCCGAGTGGCAGTGAGGGTTCAGGATCGTCATACTCCAGCCTTATTCTTATCCCCTTTTCTCTTTTTTGGCTCACGTGTTGGTTAAGAAGATGGCTTAGTTGCAAAAAATGTCGTGATACCCCTACCAGCGTCAAGTCGACATGCTCCGGGGTGTTCGTGACTCCTGCATGAGGAGAAGGAACTCCGGATCGTGAAGGGGTTGGAGTTCGAAAATGTGAAAACTCGAGGAACAAAGGTTCCGTCGGAGTTCCTCTCGGGGTGGAAAAAGGTGTGGTTGCTGCTGTAGTTTCCTGGGCGGCACTTGGTGTCGGTGTTCTTGACACTTGGTCAACTTCATCGGGAGATCCACCTTCCGACATGGTGATTGTAGTGAAAATGGAGCTACACTACTGGTCTTTAAGATAAAGTAAGAGGCGTAGCCCCACGGTGGGCGCCAACTTGTTGCTACAACAAAGATAAGATCAATGATAGTGAATAGACTGGTTAGGCTAACAGGCTTCAAGGGTTCCCGTTAACCTAACGCAGGTCTTGGTGTCCCTCTACGTTTGCAAAACGTAGAGAGAGGTTCACTAGTTTGTTGTTGTTTGTTATAGTTCACCGGAGATCCAAGACCGTGATGTTTAAAACCGGTTTTAGGATGAAGTTCTTGGTGAAGCTATGATGTTCTTGAAGTAAGAAAGAAACAAGCAAAGTGCAAGTTTCTCAAGAGAGAAGATAAGATTAGAGAGTATATGTTAACTCTCCAATCTGGTGTGTTCTTACTTATGGCTGGGACATCCTTTTATAGAGGGAGAGTCGCAAGCCTTTTGTCCAGTGGGTAAACTAGTTAACCTCCAGTTTGCTAGAGGGTTGAACTTTTATGGGCGGGAAGCTTTTAACCGTTTGTTATTGATTATAATAATATTACTTTTTCTGAGCATGTCCCTTGTTCAGAGGGAACAATGATGTGAATAGTGATTTGACGTGGTACTGTTGCATGTGGTTACTGTTCACGTATTTGTTTCCCTAAATTTGGGCGGGAAACGAACATTTTAACCTTCTAACCCTTTTAGCGTTAATGAGTGAAAGCCATTTTATCAATTCCTTGGGCTACCCCCTCATCAGGCTACATAGTATAACACTAAACACTGACATTCATTTCCTCAATACACATATTATGTCACACAAAAACCCAATTCCACATAAAGCATAAAAATAGGCAATCAGACACAAAATTACTAAAACAATGAGTAGTCAATTTCGAAAAACATATTTACTATATATAACAAAGAAGAAGTTTTGTGACTTTGGACTCCTATTGGTCCACTTGGCAGCGGTGGAGTAGGCCAAGTAATTTATATTGGTTTTTTTGTTATAATTTGATAATTTAATGGTTATTCGTGTTGTCTCAGCATTCGGGACATGTGTCTAGTTTTAATACACTAGTTTTAATACCATAGACCAAGTTTTGTGGGGTTTTTATTTTGGGAAGGGGGGGGGGCATTTATGTCCACATCATCACCATTTCATAGCCAAAATAGAGTAGTGGCACTTACGTCACCATAGTAACCGGCAAAAGGGGGCACCATTCTTTATCACCGCCTACAAAAAAATACAATACATCCATGTAAAGGGATGAAGCGTCATTTCTTCCTCCACAACACACAGTATATAGTCACCTTGATTGCCATCCAAGTCCTATGTTCATAATAGATCACCATCTTTGTCATTCTATGGTCTTTTTGGCCTAAACATAATCACTACATCCGACTTAAATTGTGGGCACATCCTAAATTTATATACATGAAAACCATTTCAAAAAGCCCACACATCTTCTAAAGGGAGAGATTTCTATTTTATATCCTATATGTTTGCTCTTCTTAATTATTGCCTTGACCGATTAGTTATTCATTTTACCACAATAACCAAAAACCAAATATTATTATGATACACAAAATGCTAGGGAATTTTTGTAAACGAGTATCTGTGAATATATGAGAGTCGTGTAAACACTATCAGATCAAAATTATTTGTGGTTTCAAAATATTTTGACCGGATGAAACTCAGATTAATTTAAGCAAGAATTGAGTATGATATCTTGAGAGTATGATGAACCAGAGATTGTATATTATGATCAAAATGAAATATATTAGGGTTTTGAGACAGTTATCATAACAGTTATCTAATAAGTGAAAAAATGTTCTTGTTGGTTTCAGTGCTGTAAAAGTCGGATTTCAAGGTCCTTGGACATCAACCTTGCCGCCATTTTCCAACTCGGCAATCATTACTAGCCAAGGTCCAACTTGGTCAAAATTCGGAGTACTCAGGATTACTCGGCCTCCAAGGTTAACCCGGCCACAATTATTTTATTTTATTTTATTTTTTAGTAAAAAATTAAAAATAACAACAAAACATGAATTTTTTGAATTATGTTTTTTTTAAATGAATTATGCTTATCTTGACGTGAATTATGCTTATACATATATATAATATCCAATAATTGTTTTATGTTATATTTATCATGTCCGAGTACTCTTTGAGTACTCTTAGTACTCCCTACAAAAGGGTCGACCGCCTAGCGAGTTTTACAACATTGGTTAGTTTATTAAATATGTAACGAAAATTAATAAAAATTAATTTTCTAATAAGATTTTAATGAAGCAACATATGTCCGAAATAAAAAATTTCAAAACTGACTTGACAGCTCGATTCCAGCCAGGGACGATGCCCCTTGGACCTTGCTACCAGGGGCGTTGCCCCCTTGGAACCTCCATCGCCCCTAAGTTGCAACTATAATAAGATCAAATAAGTGTGCACCCCGCACCCGACTTATTTAGATTCATATTACAATTAACTTGATCAACAAGTTAATCCCCAATTACACTAAAATTACTAACAGAAAACCCTAGCCCCAAGGTTGAAGAACAATGATGAACAAGAATAGATTGTCTAGAGCTGAAACACCAGCTACTGATTTCGTTGCGCAATAATCTTTCATTCCAACCAAACCAAGGATTGCCCATGTCGAAAGCCAAGCAAGTCTTGTACCATGATTAATAATGAACAATACCAACAGCTTAGTGTGAAATATTTCTTAGAATGGATCAGATCCCAATTGTTCTTTTTATGAGGTTCATTTAAAAAAAAACGATCAATATCTTGATAATCATTATAGTTCGTTATTTTTATTATACTTTCAAAATCTTTGATGGAAGGTGAATAGTAAAAATCAAGAATATGGTATATTATTCAAAGGTGTACTTTAATCTTTTTAGGTAATAAAAGTGAGATTACATATTCTTTTAATTTTCTATTAATTAACTTATTTTGTTTATCTATTTTTTTTTATTAAAATCTATTTTAATTCATGACTTATTTCAGGTAGTATTTTACTTTTAATTGACTCACTTTAACATATCTGAAGTGACTCGTTGGAACCCGATCTACCTTGGATTGTTCTAACTTACCCGTTTAAACTAGATATATTTTGGCTCATTGCTGTGAGCCTGAAAGATATTATTGGATCCAAAATCATTGTCTTTCTCATTACACATATTCAAGGAATACAAATAAATCTCATATTGTATTACAAATATATTATGATTATGATACAAAAATAAATTACTATTTTATTTTATATAATCTATTACTCTCCCGCAGTCAAAGCAGGAGGCCGTCGGTTAAAAAAGGAACAAATGCAAAGGCTAGTTTAAAAAATCGTCAAACGGGATCTTGGGAAGACCTTTGGTGAAGATCTTAGTGATTTGGAACTGTGTAGGCACATGGAGAATCCCAATTTCACCCTTTGAACATGTTAACGAACAAAGCGAATGTCTAATTCAATGAGTTTTGTACGCTGATGTTGTATTGGATTCCCGGACAGACAGGGCACTGACTATCGTAATACACCAAAGTAGCATGGGAGAGTGGTTTGTAAAGCTCTAACAGGAGATTTCACAACCAACAGATTTCAGCCATAACATTTGCTCCGATACCATGAAAGAATATTGTTGGATCCAAAATCATTGCCCTTCTCATAATTAAACATGATCACTTATATAGGGAATGCAAATAAATCTCCTATTGTATTACATGGTCAAGTTATTATACAAAAGGCGAACAAAAATGAGAAGGATGATAAATGTTTATAGCCACACAAAAAACCCCTAAAAAATTTAAAAAATAAATAAATCATAACTCAAAATTTAATAAAAAAACGAAAATAGTAAAAACACAAAAATGTTTTCACCGTCATTCTCGTTTTCATTAAAAAAACACAATGACAAGTGAAAAAAGTCGTCGTATCTTTTTGTTTATCATTGTGTTGTGTTTTTTTCGTCATTGATTTTGTCTTTTTTCCTTGACATTGTGTCTTTTTTCATTATATTGTGTTATATTACATAACATTGTGTTATATTATGTTTGGCATTGTGTTATATCTTGCGATCTATTGTGTCTTTTTTAGTTATAATTGTGTATTTTGTTCATTTTCGTCATTGTGTCTTTTCGTCATTTTTTTTAATATTTTTTTGTATTTTTTTTGAAGGGGAATGATGCCGAAAATATTTTAGGTTTTTAGTTTTTTTCGTTTTTTTATTTATATTTTGAATTATGATTTATTATTATTAATTTTGAATTTATTTTTAAGGGGTTTTTTGTGTAGTCATAAATCATTCTCGCATTTCTCATTTTTGTCTCCGTTTGTATTTTAACTTTACCCTGTATTACAAAGATAATAAGATTATCTAATTAGTATATTTAAGAAATTTGGTGTGACAATATAGTGTCATATGTTTTAGTATATTTTGTGCACTTACACAAAAAATGCATTTAGTTGGATGGTTGTGGTATTTATTTTAGAACATGTGGGATGTTTACCGGTTCGAGGGTCCTCTATTGCATATGTAGATTTTTTTTCCAAATTTTTTAGTCTATGTGTTATTACTTTTCTTTCAACATTATATAGAGGTTGATGATAAAGCTTTGACCATAGACTTCTAAGGCATGTTTTAGTTCCGGTATCGCTCGCAATGAACATGAGAAAAACAACTAAATTCGTGTAGACTCGTTAAGTTTGTTTTAAATCTACTATCTCAACGAACGTAACGACAACCGACCAAAAGTCATTTTTTTGTTTTAATTCCGGTAACGTAACAAACGTGATGGAAACCAACTTAATTTAGGTAGGCTGACCACCACAACGCCTGTGATCCCAACCCTCGAGTTTTATTGATAGACGCCATCACATTGGCCCGTCTTGATTTTTATAATTTTTTTTATTTTATTTTTGGTTTTAGTTCCGGTTCAATAAAGTACGTAACCGAAAATGACCAGATTCATATCGACTTAGCGACTCAACACTTGGGTTTTACAACCACCTGGGTTTTACCGACCTGCCATAAAGCATCGCGCCGGTCAAAACACTAGTTATGATAAAAAATATATTCCTATTTTGTAACCCATTAATCTTTTGTTCTACAGACAAATGTATTCTAATATCACTTATGTTCTTTTCTTGATTTTTAACATCTTTTAGGAGTCTCAGGATCTGAAACCGAACTCTGATGCACCTTTTATGGGTCCCTTTGCGTGCGCTTCATCATCATCGTCGTAGTATTTTAATGGAGTATTTATTGGGCTAAAGAATGGAGGATATATGGGGCTTTTTGGCGTAAATATGATAAGTTCTATAGAGATAGGGTATCAAAAAGACCCAAATACCCTTAAATAACACCCGTGGGTCGTAGAGGAACCCCTCATATACCACTCGCGGGACATATGGATCACCTGCATAACATGGTAGAGGAAGAACATCCTTACACCACACGCGGAAGCATCCAGGCACCCTTAGAATTCATCCGCGGGACAGGACATCTGTCCGCCAAAATGACCGGAAGGCAATGCCAACTGGACAGCTGTCAATAACTATCTGCCCTCTAGAAGAATACCCACGATTGTTACATCAAGAATACGTGACTTGCCATCCAATGAGCGAAGGACACCTGGCCAGGTTGTTATAACCGTGTACATGGCCAGGTAAGATCCGTCCTATCATAAGGCGACGCGTGTCCAGGTTGTTATACCCATGCACATGAGACGTATAGCCCAACCTATCACAAAGGGACACACGTCCAAGCGGTTATCAAGATCTTCTAGAAGAGGACAGTTGGCCCAATCACCTTCCTACATCCTTCAGCTATAAATACCTTGTCAACCTGCATGAGGTATTCATTCACATTCACTCATATATACTCTCACTGTACTTACTCTGTTTACTTAGTACTTTCTCTCAAGAACTGTACTGATTCTCATGCCGGAGAGTGGTTACGAGAAGACCCCCCCTCTTGTCCTTCCCGTAACGAGACTCACGGTGTCTGTTTTGCAGGTTCCGGTCATTGGACTTTGGGAAGTTATACTCATATTGTGTTAGTCGTTATCATATCCTACCATGTGGACTCATTTAGATCTAGGACTCGTATAAGGGAACGGATCGGTGTTTCTTCATTGGCGCCATCCATTTTGGAGTTAGAACAACACAAATTTTCGTTGGTTTTTCGGTTCGTTTAGTATGAGTAAACTTCCTAAGGGGCCGACGGGAACTCCTGCACCTACTTCACGTGTTATTAACATAGAAATACCTGAAGGTTTCACTTCAAGTGTTTTCGCGCGTATCACGGCTTCTGGTTCACGAACCACCGGTACAACACAGGGTGGTCATACCCTTGAGCGTGTCACGGCTCCTGGTTCACAAAACAATGACATAACTCCTGAAGGTTTTACCTTAGAGCATTTTACAGCACCAACCGGTCTTCCTCCCACTGATTTGGGATGCATTACTGCACCAGAAGGTTCTAATCTGGGTGACCTCGGATGAATTATGAGAGAAACCCGCCAAAATCGATCAGTATTGGATCTGGAAGATGATTCAGGTGATTCTGACATGGCGAGGTCTCATTGACATAATTCCAAATCTAGAGGACCGTTATCTCCAGAGGAGTGGCTTCGCATACAACAAGAAAGTTTAGCAGCTGAATATGAGCGTAGAGTGCGCAACGAACGTCTTTCTGCCCGCGCTCTGACTTATGAAGAATCTCTCCAGAGATCTCTTTCTCCTCCAATAAGTGGGAGTCAGATCCGTCACAGTCAACATCCGGAACAGGAGTTTGGCGAAGTACAGAGGTTGCGTCCTCATCCTCATATGGACATGCGGATGCCGTCTTACCTAGACGAGTATGATAGTTATGATTCAACTTATCATTCGGGAGACTACAGTTTCTATACGGGTGACAGTATAATGAGTTCGAGGGAAAGAAGTAGTCGTCCGCGAGACGTAGTCCGCCACACTGAGTATCATAGCGATGCAGAGGAGGATTTCACTAAACCATACTGTCCGGCAGCCTTTGCCGAGAAATCGAAGTTTATAGCAAGCATTGCTACAACACCTTTTCCCGTCAATGCTAAGATACCTACATCGGTGGGTAAATACAATGGCATGACTGATCCGAGCGATCATCTCCAAAACTTCGTGGCGGTAGGTGGTGTGAGCGGATGGACGCTTCCTTATTGGTGTTAAATGTTCGCATTGAAACTAACAGGGGAAACGAGAGAATGGTTTGAAAGGTTACCTGACGGTCAAATCTCTAGCTGGGATGATCTTGTGAAGAAATTTTCACAACAGTTCAGCCAGCAGAAGAAGCACACGCGTGACCAGTCAGAAATTCTGGATGTTATTCGCCGTGATAACGAATCCATATAAGATTTTATTACCAGGTTCAACGGCGAAAGTCTGAACATTGGTGGAATCATCAAGGACATGCTTCGCGGTGCCTTCCGCAAAAATGTCAAGTGTGACGCTGTCACACCCCGACTTACAGCTTAGGCGTGTGACCAACAGTTGGTTCCTGTTTTGTAAATATATCAGAGTTTAGTGGAAGTCTTTAAAAAGTATTAATATATATTTTTTGAAATATAGTAACATATCTCTTAAAACATTTTATTTACAAATCTTTATTTTGTAATAATATTCAAATTTATTTAAAAAGCTTTTCGGATAATAAATATCCGAGTCTTTTTATTTATAAACCTCGTTTTATTTTACAAATCATATAGTTTATATTCTTTTAATAATTATAAAAAATGAGCCATCTCTACCTTGCGAACATCCACTTCATGAATGACTCTAATTCTTAATGCTGAACTTTTCCTGAAATGTTAAAAAAACACGTCAGCGATATGCTGATGAATACGTTGACGCTAAAAATATTTTCTTTACTTAATCACCTTTCGGGACTACGTAGGTCCCGACCCAACGTGGCTTAGGAATAATCAAGTTAAAACGTACAATTTATAAACTCAAGTCTCTATACTCGGTTCTCCCAGCGAAACACCGCAGCGTTCGACTAGTTGAGTGCCTATACGTATACACAAGGTCAACTCCCCGCATGCGAGCGTAATTGTGACCAGGTGTGATGTGCCCACCACATATGAAAGGATCCAGACAAACGTATACTATAGCCTGAGGCCAGTATTTATTCCTTTGTTTATAAATGTTTAAGAGACACTTAGTCTCATGTAAAGTTTTTCATATAACACGTTTGACTTGTTTGAAAACAAGTTTGTAAAAGTTGGGCGTATTCACCTTTTCGATTTGGATCGGCTTCAATACACCGTCCAAGGGTCTTTCCCGTTACTACCTTGCACCTAAGGGTGGCAAACCCAACCCAAATGGGTTGTTTTGGGTCAAGATGGATAAACTTTAAAAGTAAAATGGGTTAGGACGGATCATAAAAATTCTACAAGTGGGTCAGGATGGGTTGGAAATATACAAGTGAGTTTCATTTATAGGTTAAAATGGGTCAAAACAAAATATCCAAAAAATTTATCTATTTCAAAATACCCAAACTATCATGTGCGAAACAAAACTCATCCGAAACCCAAAAAACGATCAAAACGAAACAAAAACCCCGAACTGACTAAAACAAAACAAAAACGAAACTGAACCGAAATAGAAAAATGACCAAAACGAAAAAAAAACTAAATGAAACCGAAAAACTGACCAAATCGAAACAAAAAATGCGAAATGCAACCGAAAAGCTAACCAAAACTAAACAAAAACACCGAATCGACAAAACTGAAACAAAACTGAATCGAAATAGAAAACTGACCAAAACGAAACAAAAAAATCGATATGAAACCGAAAATTTAACCAAAATAAAAAAAAAAGCGAAATGCAACTGAAAAGCGGACCAAAACAAAACAAAAACACCGAACCGACCAAAACGAAACAAAAACACCGAATCGACCGAAACAAAACAAAAACACCAAAACGAAACTGAAACAAAATAGAAAAATAACCAAAACGAAACAAAAAAAAGTGAAATGCAACTGAAACCTGACCAAAACAAAACAAAAACACTGAACCGACCAAAGCGAAACAAACAAACCGAAACGAAACCGAAATAGAAAACGACCGAAACGAAACAAAAAACCGAATTGAAACTGAAAAACTGACCAAAAGGAAACATAAAAAAACTAAATGAAATTTAAAAACCGGACCAAAACGAATCAAAAACACCGAACCGACAAACGAAACAAAAAACTGAAACGAAACTAAACCGAAATAGAGAAACGACCAAAACGATAAAAAAAACCGATATGAAACCGAAAAACTGACCATAACGAAACAAAAAAAAGCGAAATGCAATCAAAAGGCTTACCAAAACGAAACAAAAAAACTGAAACGTAGCCGACTAAAATAAAACAAATGAATCAAAACAAAACAAAAAAAAACGAAATAAAACCGAAAAAACTGACTGAAACAAAACTGAAACCGAAAAAACCGAGAAATCGAAATCGAAATCATTGAAACCGAGCAGAACTACTGAAACCGACCGAAATGAAAAAAAAAACAAAACCGAACCGAAAAAAAACCCGAAAAACTCGAAATTGAACCGGAACAAAAAGTGTTTTTTTTATGAACGAGGAGGATGGGGGAATTTTTAGTTATTTTACATTTTGTTTTTTTTATTTATATTTTGAGTTATTATTTTTTTAATTGTTTTTTTTGAATTTTTTTTGAGCGGTTTTTAAAACTTTTGTATGTCAACCTTCACTTGGGTCAAGATGGGTTAGTTTTATCCATCTTGACTCATATCCATCATAACACTCTATTTTAAAAAATCCATCCTGACCCCATATCCATCCTAACCCATACCCATCCTGACCCATTACCCACTCCTATTGCCATCTCTACTTGCACCTATAGTACGAGTATAGCCTTTTCTTTTGGATCAGCTTCAATACACTGTCCGAGGGTCTTTCCCTCTTCTTTGTTATCTCGCACCATGTTTGGCTTATTATTTTCTAGACACTCGGACAAAACTTCGACGCTGGCACGTATATTGAGAATCTTGATCAACACTTCCTTGGCACGCAAATCGAGGCACACCGGTATTCAAGTCTCGTCGGCACGCACTTCGAGGCGGGTCGTCGGGTCGTCCCGGGTTGGCACGTCCTTCGAGGCGGAGTGTCGGGTCGTCAGGTCGTCTCGGGTCGGTGCGTATTTCTAGATGATGTCGTCGGTATATCGGGGTATCGTTTGTTTATTGGTATGGATTACGAGGTGGTCGGTACATGTTTATCGAGGTGATTTTTAGAGAGAGAGAGAGTGTGTATTCTAGAGAGAGAAAGTAGTGTGAGAAAATTATGTGAGAAATGATATGCTTAAAGTTTCTATTTATAGAATTTTCTGGAGAACCGTCGCGATACGCGATGGGCCTAGACATAGCCGTCGCGTATCGCGATATAGTTATGGTGAGTCATGATGTAGGTTTGCCACGTGGCGCCACGTGGTGACATGTAGCGAGTTTTATGCCACGTTGTGACACGTGGCAGGACACGTGTCACAGCGTTATGGCTTTACGCCACGTGGTGACACGTGTCAGCTGGTGTGCCACGTGTTGACACGTGGCATGACACGTGTCTGGTTGTCAGACATCGCCATCGCCATACGCGATGGCGTTGCGCCCAAGTACGTCGCGTATCGAGATCGGCCGCAAATTCAGAATTTTTCATTTTTGATCCTTGGACTTTTAACTTTGATTTTTTTTACCCGATATTTTCGTGATGTTACATCCTCCCCACCTTGAAATAAATCTCGTCCTCGAGATTGCTTCTTTCTAGAACGAGTGAGGGTATTTCTTTTTCACTTCGGATTCGAGTTTCCAAGTATACTTGGGGCCTCTTCGTGAGTCTCACTTTACTTTCACAATCTTTAGACTTCGTCCTTTTACTTTCTTGTTTTCGAATCTTTGAATTTTTAATTGGTTGTTCTAGATATTAAATTTTTATTTATTTCTATATCTTTTAAAAGGTATCGATAAAGATTCACGGTCTAGACATTTATGCAGATTAGAGACGTGGAATACATCATGTATCCTTTTCATTTCTTCGATTAATTTCAAACGGTATGCAATAGTACCGACTTGCTCGAGTATCTCAAGTGAGCTAAGTTTTCTTTTCTTACCAAAGCGAATGACATTTTTCTAAGGCGAAATTTTAATTAACATCTTATCGTATATATTATATTCTAATGGTTTATGATGGACGTATAACTCTTTTGGCGATCTTACGCCACTTGAATCGTTCACAGATTTGTAATACTTTATTCATCGTTTCATAAACTATTTCGGGTCTAGACATTTGGTTATTTCTTGTTTCAGACCAATATACGGATGTTTGGAATGTATGTTCGTATAATGTCTTCATAAGGTGTGGCTCGAATGTTTATATGGAAAATAATTATCCAACTTCCACTTAAACCTTTTATACTTGCGCGGTGCATAACTTTGTACGTCTGGATTATTCTTTTCACTTTGCCCATCTATTTGGGGATGATAGAAAATGCTAACGTTCAATCAAGTTCTTAATGTTTGTTGGAAAGTATCTCATAAATGGGATGTAATTCGATTGTCTTGATTGGATATTATGGATAGTGATATACCGTGTAGGGACATGATGTTGTTCACATAATTTCATGCTAATTTATCCATCGAGTATTACTCGTTAACTGGGAGAAAGATGGGTAAATTTTGTTAGTCTATCAATAATAACCTATCTTGTATTGTATTGGCATGGATTCTTGGGAGGTTTCGTAATACAGTTCATAGTTATCTTTACTCATTTCTACATGGGGAGTTTGGGTTGTTTAAAGTAATCCAAAAGTTTCTTGTGCTTGATTTTGACTTGTAAATGAATTTGATCTTTCATTACGTATGAAGTGATATGTTATTCGTGTTTTCCTATTAATAATTCGATCTAAGGTTTGTGGTATGTTTTATCACTTTTTGAGTGCATCTTGTACTTATGAGCTTTGTTCATTATCGTCTCGTATAGTTTTCCATTATCGGTACAAAATTTTGGTTTTCGAGTATAAGGATTTCGTCATCTCTCTTAACTTTAATAAATCGATTGTATCATAACATTTCTCTACAGAGATTTGATTTTTGTTGATTACTTACTCTTATGTTTTTCTTAGTTTTGTTTTGTCTATGTTTACTTAGAGTTTTAAACTTTTAAAACTCCAATATTCTAATTCTCCAGATCTTCTTATTTTTCCGTTTTTGGGTAACAAAGTCCTCAGACTTATCTTTAGCAACTATTTGGATATATTATCTTAAGTAGATGTTCTAATGCTATACCATCTTGTTTTGCATTCATTCTTTTATGCAATCTTATTTTAAATACATTTCCGCGATCTGAATAGATAACTTCCTTTTATTGTTTGACTTTTTACTAATATTTTTGAGTGTTGTAGTATATCCCTTTCGTTCGTTCTATATCTTTGGATGATATAATAAGTTTATATTTTAGAATGTCGTAAGTAATTGTAAATCGCTAAACACAGTGGCCAATTGTGTTTAATTATTTACCTTACCTTCAGTATTTTAAATATTAGCTAGATATTTCTCGAATTCAATCTATCGAATCTATTTTGCAGAAATCTTCATGACATACTATCCTTTTTAACTTACTAATTCGTGATAGCTTTCAAGATTTTCATACTTGTTTTACGTAATTTCTTGCTTCATGATTTTGGCGGATTCTTCCTGTTTATTTCCCTTGAACTTTTAAAGTTCGGATAATTGATTTTATTTGAATAGACATGCTTTGTTTAATCCATCATTCATTTTAGTTCATCTTTCTATAGATGATGAAAATTTTACTATCTCTTTATCTTTGCATATAGGCATTCTTATGTATAGACATGATTTATATGCTAATATATATTAGGGAGTTTAATTATCCATTCATTGTTACAAAATCTTTAGTTTATTATGAGTTTGCAAAACGGGTTACCAGAGTTAACTTAGATTAATAATTAATTACAAAAGTTAACATTCCTTTGATCTATTATTGTTTTTGTTTAATTGTCTTTGACATTTCTTCATATATTTGCCGTAAGTGTTTCAACATCCATCTCTTCATATTTGCTCTTTCTTATTTTCCGAACATTCATTCTTGAAATGCCCCCTTTCTCTTACAAAAGGTACACATGACTATGTTGATTAGCTTTTTACATATTCCTAGATGCTGTTTTCCACAGTTTTCTCATATGGGTCTTGTGGATTTAGGCAATTATTTCTTTTGTTTCATTGATCTCTTTTTCGTTCGGTTTTATAAACATACTTAGCTACCATCATAATTTCGGAGGTTATTTGTGGTACATGTAATTTTACTATTCTTTTTGTCCCTTTTTATAGCCCAGATATGCATTTCATCATTTTGTCAAACTCTCAATCATCTAATTGCAGAGTTACTTGACAATATTCTAAGAATTTAGCATTTTATTCCTTGAAATTGTTATTAACGACCTTTTGTTCCCATGGCAGGATTTGTTCTTTGTTTGATTTTATTAATTGGGCAAAATTTCTGTAAAATAAGATCTTTAATTTCTTTCTAACTTTTATTTCCTTTAACTTGAATTAATATACTCCACCACTCAAGAGTTTTATCTTTGAATATTTTCGAAGAACACCAAATGGTTTGTTCACTTGTGTAGGTAATATTATTCATAATTGATTCTTGCTCTTTAAGCCAATTCAAGGTGGATATGATATTTTCGTTTCCACGGAATTTCTTAAACTCATAGGCTTTATAATTCTTAAAAACATTTTTTAGGTTTCTTCTTATCCCTAATTCGTTCTCATGATTAATTTCGTTACAAATTTCTTTTGAAGAATTAGGCTCGCTTTGAGTTCTTTTTCTTGATTCTAATTGTCTAGGACCATTAAACATCTTTACTATTGGAGCCAGAACTTCATTAATCATCTCTCGAACTTTGTCTCTAATTCGGTCATTCATTTTTTTATTTCTAACGTTCTTCTCGCTTCTATCTTCTTTGGAAGAGTTTATCTTTTCTTCTTTTTACATATTATAATAATCCATATATATATATATATATATGTTTAATTTATTATGAAGATTAAAGCATATCTTGTACTATGCAAGATTTTCTAATATGAAATGGTTTGTTGCTACCAATTTGGACGAATGTATCGTCTTATTTATAATTCATCTTCTCTTATTCATCACGTATGAGGATCTTCATTTATATCTTTTTAGGGTATTTTTCCCTAATAAATTTTCTACTAATTGGTTTACTTAATCATGTTTCAAGTAGTTTTTCCTTTGCTGTTTTCAAACATTTTCTTTATTTTTGTTTGCTGTAACCCCTTTACTATTCATGTAGTAAATTTTGGGATAAGGCTAATTCCGTATTTTCCTTATTCCTTTTTCTGTCGGAAGTTGCCTTGTTCTTTTAGTAGAATAATAATCGACTATTTACACATTATAATTTAGATGTAAAAATATTCCTATCTTATCCGTACTTGTTTTCTTATCCCTAATTCTTTTTATATATCTATCTTTTAAATTTTGATATTATTTAAACCTTTACTAAACTTATAAAATCTTGTAATAAAAATTTCTATCTCTCACTTGATCAAAGCCTAGGTATAACTGAATACCTAATTCGCTAAGATCGATGGCTCTGATACCAACCTGTCACACCCCGACTTACGGCCTAGGCGTGTGACCAACAGTTGGTACCTGTTTTGTAAATATATCAGAGTTTAGCGGAAGTCTTTAAAAACTATTAATATATATTTTTTGAAATATAGTAACATATCTCTTAAAACATTTTCTTTACAAATCCTTATTTTGTAATAATATTCAAATTTATTTAAAAAGCTTTTCGGATAATAAATATCCGAGTCTTTTTATTTATAAACCTCGTTTTATTTTACAAATCATATAGTTTATAATCTTTTAATAATTATAACAAATGAGCCATCTCTACCTTGCGAGCATCCACTTCATGAATGACTCTAATTCTTGATGCTGAACTTTTCTTGAAATGTTAAAAAAATACATCAGCGATATGCTGGTGAATACGTTGACGCTAAAAATATTTTCTTTACTTAATCACCCCTCGGGACTACGTAGGTCCCGGACCAACGTGGCTTAGGAATAATCAAGTTAAAACATACAATTTATAAACTCAAGTCTCTATAATCGGTTCCCCCAGCGAAACACCGCAACGTTCGACTAGTTGAGTGCCTATACGTATACACAAGGTCATACTCCCCGCAGGCGAGCGTAATTGTGACCAGGTGCGATATGGCCACCACATATGAAAGGATCCAGACAAACGTATACTATAGCCCGAGGCCAGTATTTATACCTTTGTTTATAAATGTTTTAGAGACACTTACTCTCATGTAAAGTTTTTCATATAACATGTTTGACTCGTTTGAAAACAAGTTTGTAAAAGTGGGGCGTATTCACCTTTTCGATTTGGATCAGCTTCAATACACCGTCCGAGGGTCTTTCTCGTTACTACCTTGCACCTATAGTACGAGTATAACCATTTCTTTTGGATCAGCTTCAATACACTGTCCGAGGGTCTTTCCCTCTTCTTTGTTATCTCGCACCTTGTTTGGCTTATTATTTTCTAGACACTCGGACAGCACTTCGACGCTGGCACGTATATTGAGAATCTTGTTCAACACCTCCTTGGCACGCAAATCGAGGCACGCCAGTCTTTAAGTCTCGTCGGCACGCACTTCGAGGCGGTTCGTCGGGTCGACCCGGGTTGGCACGTCCTTCGAGGTGGAGTGTCGGGTCGTCTCGGGTTGGCACGTACTTCGACGCTGGTCGTCAGGTCGTCTCGGGTCGGGGCGTATTTCTAGATGATGTCGTCGGTATATCGGGGTATCGTTTGTTTATTTGTATGGATTACGAGGTGGTCGGTACACGTTTATCGAGGTATTTTTAGAGAGAGAGTGTGTGTGTATTCTAGAGAGAGAAAGTAGTGTGAGAAATGAGATGCTTAAAGTTGTTATTTATAGACTTTTCTGGAGACCTGTCGCGATACGCGATGGGCCTTGACATATGCTTCGCGTATCGCGATGTAGCTATGGTGAGTCTTGATGTAGGTTTGCCACGTGGGGGACGCGGTGCCACGTGGTGACACGTGGCGAGCTTTCTGCCACGTTGTGACACATGGCAGGACACGTGTCACAGCGTCATGGCTTTACGCCATGTGGTGACACGTGTCAAATGGTGTACCACGTGTTGACACGTGGCATGACACGTGTCTGGTTGTCAGACTTCGCCATCGCGATACGCGATGGCGTTGCGCCCAAGTACGTCGCGTATCGCGATCGGCCGCGATTTCAGAATTTTTCATTTTTGATCCTTGGACTTTTTGAACTTTGATTGTTTTTTTTAATCGATACTTTCGTGATGTTACTGACGCGTTGATCCGCACACTAACTGGTAGGGATGGAATGCCAAAGGAATGGGACGATATCATGACCGCGGCGAAGTTGTTTGCCAACACCGAAAAAACATTGGGGAATAACAATTCAAAACAAAAATTCAAAGTAGAGTTTCAAACTTCACGACCCAATAAGAAGGCAAAGGGGCCAATCTGGTCAAGACTTCAGCCGAACACAGAGGCATCAAAGCCATTCGATGCAAGATCTCTCATCGGTAATAAAAACAAAACAGGTGCCTCGAATCGAGGTCCTAACAGTTGGACTCCTCTTTCAAAGACTCCCGCTGAAATTCTCACCACAGAGAATGTGAATTTTCGGAAACCACAGCCACTCACAAGGAGGTCATTCCTTGATACCAAAAAATATTGTTCGTTTCATAATGACATCGGTCGCAACACGAACGAATGTAATGCTTTAAAAAGCGAGATTGAGGCGGCTGTGAAGTCCGGGAAACTTGGACACTTGGTGAAAGATGGAAAATCAGGGACTGATAAACCTCCCGTGCGGGACAACCAGGGCCCGTCCAAAAAGCAAGTCAAGGACTTGAACGTTCATATGATCCAAGGCGAACGTAAGGTTGGGGGGAAAAAAGAGAGTCCGACGAAGAAGAATGGAAAAACGAACCAGTAATTTTTCCACGAATCAAAGGAGGTCCCAATAACAAGAACCCCTTGATCATCACTTCCCTCTTCGGCCATTACCGCTCCCAATATGTTTTCTTTGACACTGGCAGTACATCGGATATCATGTACGAACAGTGCTTTGAACAACTCGACGAGGAGGATAAGGAAAGATTGAAACCCATCCATGCTCCTGTATCAAGATTTGGAGGGGAGGTAATGCATCCGCGAGGGGTGATTTCCTTCCCAGTCACTTTAAGCCATGGAGTTCATTCAAGGACCGAGGAGGTCGAATTTTTGGTTCTACCAGCAACATCGAAGCATGACATCATCTTGGGACGAGAAATAATTGGTGACTTCAATGCTCACCCGTCCACGGCTCACGGTGCGGTAGGGGTTCCAACCAGCACCGGTGTAGCAATAATCCTTGTCAATCGACATTGCTTTGCAAAAGAAAGTCAAAGCCCAGCAAGATTCCGAAACAATCTCAAAGGACTGAAACGGAAAAATGGGTTTTGAACAAGAAATACCCTGATCAGACAGTCATAATTGAACCCGCTATTTCAGAAATAGTGAGGACTTTCTTAAAACAACTGTTGATCAAAAATTTGGACATCTTCGCTTGGTAACCTGCGGACATGACTGGTGTCCCGCGGAGTATTGCAGAACACAAGTTAAGGGTAAACCCGATGTTTACACCAATTGTCCAGAAAAAGCGAAAGATGGGCCCGGAACATACGAAAGCCATGAATGATCAAGTACAAGATTTGCTCCATGCCAGAATTATTCGTCCAATTCAATATCAGACCTGGGTCACCAATCCGGTCATCGTTACCAAAAGCAATGGGACGTGGCGGATGTGTATAGATTTCAAGGATTTAAACAAGGCGTGTCCCAAGGACTGTTATCCGTTACATGAAATAGATCTCAAGGTTGATGCTGTGGCCGCATTCAAATTCAAATGCTTTTTGGATGCTTACAAAGGCTATCATCAAATCCGCATGGTTGCGGGTGATGAAGACAAAACAGCTTTTCGTACTGACCAAGGCACCTTTTGCTACAAAATGATGTCTTTCGGACTGAAGAACGCGGGGGCCACATATCAACGATTGATGGATATAGCATTTAAAGGTCAGATTGGTCGAAATTTTGAAGTATACATGGACGACCTTGTGATCAAAAGCATTGAAGAAGATCAAATGTTGAGGGACATCAAAGAGACATTCGAAACCTTAAGGGGTATCAACATGAAGCTGAATCCAGCTAAATGTTCGTTCGGAATGGAAGAAGGAAAATTCCTTGGGGTAATTGTTACCGGTGCGGGCTTCAAAGCTAATCCGGATATAGTCCAAGATGTATCCCGCATGCCTTCTCCTTCCTCCCTTAAAGAGGTTCAGACGTTTAATGGTCGACTGGTTGCCCTGAATTGCTTTTTGGCGAATCATGCAGCTAAATCATGTCCGTTTGTCTCAACATTAAGAAACTGCCTCAAGAAAGCACAATTTAAATGGACCGCAGAAGCGGAACAAGCTTTCTTGGAGGTTAAAAAATGTTTGATGGAACTACCCACGTTGACAGCACCTAATGCGGGGGAACCTTTGACGTTATATTTATCGGGATCAGACATTGTTGTTGGGGCTGTACTCCTGACGGATAGAAAAAACGTTCAGACGCCGATCTATTATGTCAACAGAACATTGTCAGACCCAGAGACTAGATATTCCATGCTGGAAAAACTTGTCTTGGCTTCTATGCCGCCCGACGCCTCCGCAAGTACTTTCAGGGGCACCCCATCAACGTTTAACCGGGTACAAACTCAAGAACGTTCTTAGTAAACCGGAATTGTCTGGGCGCTTGGCAAAGTGGGCCATTGAGCAAGGTGAACATGCGATAGAATATAAATCTAGGCCAGCAATTAAGGGGCAGGTGTAGGCGGAGTTCGTCACCGAAGTTCCACAAAACAAAGAGAAAGAATGTTTAATTGAGCAGCAACCCCAAGCACCTCCTGAGCAAGGACAAATTTGGTCTTTGTTCACGGACGGGGCTTCAAGTAGTGAGCGATCTGGCGCGGCCCTCATGCTAGTCAATCCCGAAGGCCACGAATTCACATATGCCATAAAGTTAGACTTTAAAAGTACTAACAACGAGGCAGAGTATGAAGCTTTCTTGGCAGGCTTACGGATAGCCAAAAAGCTTGGGGTGTAACACTTGGAAGCCCTCGTGGACTCCATGTTGATTGCGGGAGAAATCAATGGCACTTACGAAGCAAAGATTGACGTAATGGCTTCATACATGTCACAGGCGAAAGATTTGATGCTTCAGTTCTCTTCATGTAAAGTAATTCACATAAAACGAAGCGAGAACAAGTCAGCAGACGCCCTTAGCAAGTTGGCTTCAACGAATTTCGAAGACTTTGTTAAGGACATCCGCATTGAAATACTGGATCGCCCATCTGTCCCGCAGCACCGAGTTTTGGTAGTTAAAACCGGAGTGGAATCCTGGATGACACCTATCATAGCATACTTGTCATCAGGAGCCCTCCAGGAGGAAAAACCGCGGCCCGGAAGATAAAACACAAAGCCTTGAACTATCAGATGCATGACGGTGTTCTATAACGACATTCCTTCCTTGGTCCACTACTTCGATGTGTGGATGCCGATGACACGAAATATTTAATCAGAGAAGTTCATGAAGGCATCTGTGGTCTTCACACAGGCCCGCGCATGGTCATCTCAAAGCTGATGAATGCTGGTTATTATTGGCCAGGAATGCATCTAGACGCTGTGCATGAAATCAGAAAATGTGATTCGTTCCAACGTCATGCTCCCAACACGCTACGACCAAAGAATGAGCTCGTTCCAGTCACTTCAGCATGGCCGTTCCAGAAATGGGCTATCGACATAATGGGACCTTTCCCTGAAGCCCCGGGACGCGTCAAGTTTTTAATAGTAGCCATCGACTACTTCACGAAGTGGGTGGAAGCCAAACTAATTGCTTCCATAACAGCAGCAAGTGTTAAGAAATTCCTGTGGGAATTTATTGTAAGTCCCGAATCTGGATCACTACAATATGATATCAACCAAACGAGTATTGGTGCGGAATATCAACAAACGGTGATTCAAGTACACGAATAGAGAAAATAAATTAGCACAAAGTTGCTTCAAAACACACGTATATTGATGAATACGTCGGGTGCTTAAGCACTCACAATACTTGAATAAAGACTAGGAATGAACCACCTTAACCCTATACATTACACATCTATATATAGGGAACCAACTAGAGTAGACGACCCAAAACAACCATAAGCCTACCGAGAACTCAATAGTAGTTCTCGGCTCACATGTAAACCCAAAACCCAAGCCCAACTAAAGTAGACCAACATTAACTAAGCTCAAACCACAAAACTAGGCCCAACAATCTCCCCCTTGGTTTGTAGCTTGGTCTTCCATGTAATCAATGTCAGCATCTTTCAAAGCACCCGCCCAAAACTTGCACCGGATAATAGTAGCTACCATACTCGTGAATTCTTTGGCAGCTGTCTCAAAAATCGAATCCGCAACAATCTGAAAAGTACTAAGCGTCTTCATGTCTCGTTCTCCCAGGTTCAATAAGTCTCTTGGTTCAACAAACCGGTATTGGCCCTTTCCCCTTTTCAGCTTAATAACGACAGTAGCAGTGACGCTATCATATATCCAGAATCTCATATTATCCAAAGTGCCATCTGGAATCTTTTCAGGAACAGGAATATGAGTAGCCTTGTTTGTTGCTGGCCACATGACATTAACCATAGTTTTTCCAGTCCTCGGATCCTGGACTCCATTGGCTTTCTTTAGAAAAGACTCTGCAGTTGGCATATTTGGAAAACCTCTATCAACTTGTCTTCTAAGAAAATTCCAGAAATCTATACCACGCTTATCATTCGTCGGATTGGTGAAAGGAGAATTTATTAGATCACTCAAATCTACTTTAGTCCAGGAACCAAATCTTTCATCTTCTTATAATATTCGGTGACTCCTGACTTCCTCTTCACCCGCCACATATTTTTATCCGCGTCAAAACCCCATGATAGGACTCCCTATCGATCACCATATTTAGCCATAAAACCCTTTTGAAATTCAATAACAAACCTGTCTGGATGATCCGACGATTCAACATTCTGATTTGAGTTTTTCATCACCAACAGCTTTTTCTTTCCCTTTTCAAGCAGAATCTTCTTAATTCTGTCAGATTTCTCTTTGGAGATAGGGGGAGCATCCATATACTGCTGCAGTGATACCGAATCATCAATGTTTTCAACAGAACGAGCAGTAGAACTACCACCTTGACTCACATTTGGCGCTTTAGAAACTACGTCATCACTGCCCTTAAACTCATCTCCAAATTTTTGAAACAACTTTTGTTGGAGGTCGAGATAAAAGGCCGTTAGTTCTCCCATGTTTGACTGTAGTTCTTTAATCTTGGAATCTCTGTCAGAATTTCCTGCTTCCAACTCTTGAATACGAACATCTTTGACTACCGAATCTTGTTCAAGTTCAAAAACCTGACGTTGTAATGCATGAACATCGACAGGGGCATCTTCAAGAACCACACCTTTACCTTTATTCTGAAGATAGGCTTCCTGCATAGCCAGAATCTGGGCTACTTTGTCTGACGTACTGGAACTTGAATGACCCTGAGTGTTTGGCCAGATGAACCGGAGGGAAAATCACAAGAGTTGAATTGTGGAATATCTGTCTCAAAGTCAAAATCATCACCAAAATCACTAGTCAATAAATCATGGAATGATGGCTCATCAGTAGGTATATCTTGTTTAGATTGTACTTCTGGAACATGTGTCTCAGGTTGAGTAGAATGTTGAACTGGGTTGGTTGTTTCATTTGTTGTTGGTGTAGCGGTTGTTTCAGTCTCATTTATCAGCACGCCAGGCCTCGGGTATTTCTTTCTTCGTTTATGAGGACCGAGGTCTGCAGTTGGATCTTCAGCTATGTCTTCTTCATCAATTTCAGCAATAGACTGAGGAGGTTTCAGAGCAGTTGACTGTAACAAAGCTTTCACAGCTTCCAAAACACTTAAATTATCAGTACTTGGAAGGGTATCTGACTGACGGTGTTCAGTTTCATCATCTTCATCATCAGAAATCTCGAAAGTAGCAACACGCGGTTGAGCTTGTACCGCGTGATCATCAGCAACCTGAGCCAAAACAGGCTCAGCTTCTGTCTCAGTAAATCGTCCGAATTTCACCAGATCATGAAGGCCACGATAAACAATCTTGGCCCCCTTTCTGTTTTGTTTCATCAGCCCAAAGGTATTGGGCCCCAAAGACTTCATATCCATGGTATCAACAGATTTTACAAGGTCTAGAAAGTGAGAATCAAAAATCATCTACAGGAACCTTGGATACATAAGAAACATCTCCTTCTTCTTCCCTTTCAGATTGCTCATCATTTCATTGAAAACGAACTTGGAATAATTTTAATTCCAATCCATGATTAGAGCAACAATGGCGGACATCTGAGTGTGACTAATCTCATCAGAGCCCCAATATGGGTGAAACAGTTTCTTGATTGCCGGAGGATAGGTGCCTCGTAACCCATCCTTGTAAGAACCTCTGTGACAGTAATAGGAGAATACTCAGTCGGGTAATCAGGCTGATCACCAAACAATAACACCTCTCTCACAATCTCCTCAGTGATGCTAATTGGCTTCTTCTGTATTTTGGAATCTATGGATATGACTCCGTCTTGTCCTTGAAGGTTGATTGATGCGTTGTTCCAAAAATCAGAGATCATCTTCTTACATATGACAGGATTCTCTCGTAGTTCATGAGAGATCCTGCAGGTGTTGAGAGCTAGTATCATCGAATTGAATTCCTTGTGAGCCATGGGTGGATCATATAAGTATCCAGCCACGTTGTTCGAATCAACAACCTTTAATATATTATGATCAACCATTTCTACACCAAACGCGTCAAGTTAGACAATTAATCAATTAATCAATTAATATTCAACAGTTTTTCATAAGAATTTTCTTTGAGCCCAGATCAGTTTATGGCCAAAATCTCTTATATAAACCAAAAGGAGATGTTATGCGGCCCAAGTTCACAACATAGAATAGGTTTGGGCCCAAACAGTGAGAGTTAGGCCCAAATGGAGAGATCTCGGTCAACAGGTGTGTTCTCGGTCAACAAAAGTCAATGAAAAATAGGCGAGAACTGAGGTTCTCGGTCAGCATTAAACCGAGAACAAGTGTTCTCGGTTAAGACTTGACCAAGAACGATGTTTTCTGTCAAGATAAGGGGTTCTCGATCAACCAAAGTCAACCGAGAACTTCTTAGACAGCTTGGGACAAAGAACCCGTTGGATTCCACCTTGGAATTCGTGTAATCATCTTCAACCCACCAAGATCCCCAAAAACCTTCATTAAACCTGCATTAACTTGTTAACAAATCAACCGAAAAACCTTAAATCAACACTAATATTTCCATCAAAACCCTAATTACTCATAAATCCGATTTTGAATTCAAGCCACCCATGAAATCAGTTCACAGTAACATTAAAATAGTCCTCAGTGTCACATAGATCTTATTGATCCTTATCCAATACCTGATAATCAAAGAAGAACACTTTAAATGGTGATTAGTAATGAAGGTTTTGATCTCGGCAAAGAAGATTTAGAGAGATGATCTCGGCTAAAGGGATTAGAGATTTTGGATTTTGTAAAGTAATAAAAGTGAAAAAGAAAACCTGTTATAAGATATTTATACCAAAAACAAGCAGGCCGAAATCCCTTAATGGGCTCAAAGCAGGCCGAAAATTAATGGCAGCCAAACAAGGGTATGACTTAACAAAAATGACCCATATCTTTCCAAGCTCAAAATTAAGAAAAACTTAATTTACACGAACGTTTCGAGGAGAGTAGTTTAAAAAAAAATAGGCAAGACCAAACAAAATAAAATAAGATAACATAAAGCAAAAAAAAATAAAAAATAAATCCACACAACAGTGAAAGACTACTCCCTTTAATTTATAAAGTCGGGATCAAATTTCAGTTTTTGATAAAAATGCCGCCCTTTTATGAAAAGATCCGAACATGGAATCATATCGTTTAAGAGGCTGTCACAAAGATTCATGTTCAGCGTTATTATGACATAAGAGACAGGTTGATAGCAGGTATAACATACTTAGCATGATATTATTAAGATTCAGTTCGGCATTAAGCTTAGATGGACATCACTCATGGACCTGTGGTGCCTCCTATATCTTCTCAAAGCGTATTTGGCTTTCCCCAGATCACCCCAATTTGACTCCAACCCCCTAGTGCTTGATCAAAAGTTTTTATAAACGCAAAGTTTTTAAGCTTTAAGGTTGAACGTTGGATTTAGTGCCAGTAAACTGACAAACCTTTCATTCGAGACATGACAGAACTTACTTGTGTGCCCCCATCTCTGTAGTTCTAGTTTTTCCCTTTAAGCCTCTTAAAATTAATTTAATAATAGATAAATAACTCATAAACAACTTTTTTTTTTTGGAACAAAAGGCATAATATTTTTGGTGATCAAGACACTAACGTGCTCGTGTATGACTGGGTAATTGCTTTTCAGCCTATCATTCGGAGAGATGTACCTGGAGACATGCACTTGTCTTCAAAATGGCTCTCCACATTAAGTTTAGCAAATTTAGTTTATATCACTTCAACTTTTACGCATCATGGAAAGCTACCGTACAATATCAATGACTGTTCTAGAGCCTTTTAAGCTTAATAACTTCACCGTTAGGCACACAAAAACGATTTATCTATCATTTTCCAAAGGTTGGATCAATTTTCATTTGAAAATTTTTTTTTGGCTTCTAAAAAGCTGTTAACTGAATAGTAATATCATTTCCCACGGAGTAAAAAAACATGCGTGTTGAGTATTCAGTAACCCCGGTCACTGTTAAGCTTTTAGGTAAATGGCTGTCCTGTATGACCACAAGTGGTTAACCGGACCAACCATGCATAGATATGCATGTCCCTCTAGCTCAGAGTTGCTGACATAATTTTAAGTGAAAGAGCACAAAATACAAAAATAAACACATCATAATCACCCTGGGTGCTTTCAATCGTTGGGTAAATGGCTATCCTGTGAAACTACAAGTAGAACACCGGACCAACCATATACGAATATATGTCCTACAGACTTGAGCAACCGACATAATTTTAGGCGATAATGAATCTTGAAAAGCTTAAAAATTTTATTATATTTTTTTTTAAATATAGACAACACACACACTATTTTTGTCTTTTTGATTTTTCTCCCCCTAAATTTGTGCAAAAAAATATGTACAAATTTATCCCCAAAAAGACTCAATCTTCGAAACAAAGCATTTTAAGAAAACTCATAAGCACATTAAATTTTGTTGTTCCGACCGGTTTGGTAAATAAGTCTGCCACATTGTTGTCAGTGTGGACTTGTTCAAGGTGAATTAGCTTTTGATCGAAACAGTCACGAATAAAATGAATTTTGATACCAATGTGCTTGGTTTTGGAGTGTTGAACGAGATTTTTCACAATGGTAATGGCCGCATCATTATCACAAAAAATAGGAGTGTCAAGAAATTCCAAACCGTAATCCAGCAGTTGGTTTTGCTTCCAGATAACCTGAGAACAACAAGCAGATGCAGCAATATACTCCGCTTCTGCAGTCGAAGTAGACACCGTCTGTTGTTTCTTGCACTGCCACGAAATGAGATGGTCTCCTAGGAACTGAGAACCAGCTAACGTGGATTTCCTGTCAATGTCGTCTCCACCATAATTGCTATCAGTAAAAGCATAAAGATCAAATTCTGATTGTTTGGGATACCAAAGACCTAACTTTGGTTGTCCCTTCAGATATCTAAAAATACGTTTAACAGCAATTAAATGAGAGAGTTTAGGATTAGCCTGGAACCGAGCACACTGGTAGACTGCAAACAAAATGTTAGGAAGACTTGCTGTCAGATACATCAGAGACCCGATCATCGATCTGTAGTAAGTTTGATCTACGGGACTCCCATCAGGATCAGATGACAATAGTGGTCTTTCCGCCATTGGAGTATTGGCACTCTTTGAATCTTGAAACTCGAACTTTACTAGCATATCCTCAACATATTTTCCTTGATGGAGTAAGATTCCTTCTGAGCCTTGACGGACCTGTAGCCCTAGAAATGTAGTCATTTCACCCAGCGAACTCATCTCAAATCTCTTTTTCATCATCCCTTCAAATTCTGTACACAACTCAATGCTGGTGGATCCAAAAATAATGTCATCAACATAAATCTGAACGAGAATCAAATCTTTTCCGACAGTTTTCCTGAACAAGGTTTGATCGATGGTTCCACGCTTGTACCCATGATCAAGAAGATGCATGGTCAACGTAGCATACCACGCTCGAGGAGCTTGGTGTAACCCGTACAAGGCCTTGTCTAGTCTGTAGACGTGATCTGGTTTCTTGGAATTAACAAAACCTGGTGGCTGATCAACATAAATCTCCTTTTTAACTTCTCCATACAGAAACGCAGTTTTGAGATCCATCTGATACACAGTGAACCCCATGAATGAAGTATATGCCAGGAAAATTCTAATAGCCTGAAGTCTAGCTACTGGGGCATAGACTTCAGTGTAATCTAACCCCTCAACCTGATGAAAACCTCGAACTACCAGTCGAGCCTTATTACGAACAATAACCCCTGTGTCATCTTGCTTATTTCTGAAAACCCATCTAGTGTCGAGAGCTTTCTTTCCTTCTGGCAGTTTAACCAATCTCCAGACCTTCAACTTATCAAACTGATTCAACTCTTCATGCATCGCATCTACCCAACTTGGTTCTTGAAGATCCATTTCTACAATTTTAGGTTCAATTTGAGAGATGAAACATGAAAACATACAACTGTTTATGTGTCCTGTTTGGCTTTTGGTGGACACTCCCGCTTCAACTGGACCTATGACATTTTCAATCGGATGATCTTTCTGAATTCTTGATGGAATTGACTGTTTAGAGACATCACCGGTGTGTTGCAGATTTGACAAGTTCTCGATATCATCAACAAGAGGGTTTCTCCATCCAGATGTTGCCGTGCTGTGAGAGTATGAGGTGCCGGCGACATATTCATTTGGAATGTCATCGGGAAACAAAGTGCTCCTGAAGATCTGACGAATATAAATCTCTCCCTCAACATTGGTTGCATTTTTACTCGTGTTTGGCGAGCATTCTGGTTCTGGAGTTTTGTTGGACTGACTGTCAGTGGCAGGTGAAGCCTCATTCGATTCTGCAGTATCATCATCAACCAATGGAGAAATATGAGACATAGTCTGTGGAATTTTCATCGCAACTTCCACCGTGGGATCACATGGAGGTTCGGAGTTGATGACTGGACACACATTGAATGGTTTGAAAAATTCATTGTAATCGAATAACAAATCGGGACCAACACAAGCATCAGTCTCATTTTCTTCCAGCCAACGAACCTCATAAGACTCTATAATCTGTTTAGTGGACTTGTTGTAAACCTTGTAAGCTTTATTTCCCGTATACCCAACAAAATAACACTCATCGGCTGCAGCCCCAAACTTTGGAGTGGTTTCGAAATTCAGTAAAGTACACAGACAACCAAACGCTCCGAAATGTGCAACCGTGGGTTGATGACCGTAAACTATCTCATATGGTGTCTTCATCTTCGATTTGTTGATTATCACCCGATTCTGAACATAACATGCCGCGTTGACAGCTTCTGCCCAAAAGAACAGTGGCAATTTGGAGTCACACAGCATTGTTCTTGCAGCTTCGATAAGGGTTCGGTTTCTTCTTTCAGCCACACCATTTTGTTGAGGAGTACACGGGGCGCCAACTGACGAAGCACCCCCTTTTCTGAGTAGAAATGATTCAAAGTCGCATTCTTGAACTCTGTTCCGTTGTCACAACGGATTCCCTTCAGCTTTAGATTCAGTTGATTTTCCATGAGCACAAAAAACTTCTTGATAAGATCTGTAGTTTCACTCTTATTTGACAAGAAAAACACCCATGTAAAACGTGAGTAATCATCAGTAATCACGAGACAATAAGAGCTACGAGACAGACTCAGAACATGAACAGGCCCGAAAAGGTCCATATGAGGTAGTTGGAAAACGGATGAGATAGTATTAATCAATTTTGGTTTGTGAGATTTTCGATGATGTTTGCCCAAAGCACAAGCCACACATTTTTTAATGGTCACAAAATCCTTGATTGGTAAACCACGCACTAGATTGTTTTTAGCAAGACGATTCAAGTTTTTAGTATTAGCATGACCAAGCCGACGATGCCAAAGCATCGCATTATGTTCTGACACTTTTGAAAACAAACATGTTATTTCGTGAGGAACATTTTTGTTCATGTTGATCACATAAACATTATCTTTTCGTTGTGATCGAACAAGAATCCAATCTTCTGGTATGATTATACCAGGTTTCAGAATTAAGCACTCCTTTTTAGTAAAATGAGTTGAAAAGTCTTTGTCACAAATTTGTGACACGCTCAAAAGACTATGCTTCAATTCTGGAACAAAATTAACATTTTCAAACTTTAAAACACCATTACTTACAGTACCCTTCTGAGTGATCTTTCCCTTTTCTCCTCCCGCAAAGGACACGTACCCACCATTAAATGTTTGAATGTCGTGTAGCCGGGTAATGTCTCCTGTCATGTGTCTGGAACAGCCACTATCAACATACCAAGGTCTGATGATATTCCTCCATAGTTGTCCCTGCACAAAGCGCAGGATTAGTTAGTTTTTGGTACCCAGTCCATATTTACACTGGTGACCTTGATTCGTCTATAGTTGTCACAGACATCCATGACATATCCTTTTGATCATCAAAAATAGATTTTGTTGAATCTTTTGCCGGAGATTTAGGCAACCATCTATGTCTGTGTGACTTGGAGTTATATGTACGAACGGTTGTCGTAACCTCCTGTGATTTGGACGTGGTAGGAGACGAATCCGCCCTTTTCTCCTGTTTAGGCTTAGTCTTAGCATTTATATTAGAGTTTGAATTTGAAAAATCTTTTCTGACCATCGTCAGATTTGTTTCGATTCCAATCATCGTCAAAGGAACTAGCTGGATAATGCCTGAATCCTTGTCTGTACTTATTACGAGACACATATGGCATATTCCTTTGATAAAATCCGTAGTAGGGAATATACGGACGATGTGGACAGTTTCTGGCAATATGACCAGGAGTGCCACAGTTAAAACATGCCTGACGTTTTATGAAAAACTCATTCTGGGCAGCTCCTTGTCTGGACTGGTTGTGTGGACCAGTTTGCTTAGATTTGCAAGAATTCATATTCCCATTTTTGAACTTATCACCTTGTTTGTCATTAGAGCATCCCTCCTTAACAAACTTAGGTGCAACATATTTTTCTGAATGTTTTGAAATTTTGGTTTTATTAGGAACCGCATTATTAGAGTTTAAAATCTCAACCGAATCAACCACACAAGAATCCTTGCTCTTTAGAACAGAGCCCACACAAACAGTAGGAATAACAGAATTCAAAACAGAAAGTTCTAAAGAAATATCAGAAACAACATTATTATCAAAATCAAAACACGGGTCGTCATCCTCATCAGTCCATTCCTTCACAATTACTCTTTCTGCACATGAAGTAGATACATTAGAATCGTTCATATTTAAAGTAGACGAACCAACATCAGCAGAGCTGGTTCCATCACCTTTGTCTTGTTTACCATACTTCATACCCTTTATCTTTTCTTCCTTTTCTTTGGTGACAGGAGTAGGAACATAATTGTTATTATATGGAGGAGGAATTTGACTGAATCCTATTCCCTCTCCTTCATTCTCTTTCCACCACAGTTGATTTTCAATCATTGAGTTGACAACCTTACTGGATCCTTCGAATTTTTTAAAATTAAATTCAGCCTTTTCAAACTTGCTAGTTAGATTTAAAATTTCTAACTTTGAGGCTTCCAGTTTAGCAGTTAACTCAGTAATTTCTTGTTTAGCATCAAGATGGTGACAACTCTTTATGCTAAAATCAGACTTAAGTTTTTTAATATCATTGTTCAGAGATTCTATTTTGTCAAGAAAATCTTTTTCATTTTTCTTAAGTTTAAAATTCTCTGATTTTATTCTTTCCATATATCTACTTAGACTGTCATTATGAAGTTTATACATTTTATTTTCTCACCACAATTTAAAGAACATGGTTTAAAATGTACCTCAGATGAATCTGGAGAAGTGAACGCCATGTATGCAAACTGGAGCTCCTTGACCTTCTCCTCAGCAATGTTCTCTTCTTCAGAGTCTTCAACAGTTGTAAAATTTGTAGTCTGATTTCCAATGTTTAACGCAGCCATCTGACCTTCCCAAGAGAACGTTTGAGCAACTATACCTCTTTCACCATGACCTGAACTACCTCCAGCTTCACCTCGTGCACTTCCAACAGGAACCAGTGCTCTTTCCGTATTTCCATCTTTGGCTGGGTTAGCACATTTACAAGTGAAATGGCCCGGCTCATGACAGTTGTAGCACCTGAGAATCTCTTTATTAAAACCCACCTTTTGGTTATTAGGCATGTTCCAATTGTTTCTACCCATCCTTTTGGTAAACTTCTTTGCACGGAAGACTGCCATGGCAATTTGCCATGAGATGTCCATTTCCTCAACATCATCGGGATGAATCTGATCTAGTTCAGTAGTGACCACAGGTTGAACCAAGTCTCCAGCCAAAAAGGCATGATAGCAATTCATAAATCCCGCCATTAGAGCGATATTCTCTTGAGTTTCTTTAGATATGGTGGGAATCTGGCTGGAGTTTAGACTGGGAGTGGTTTTACCAGAATCATTTGCAGACTGACTAGTTTGGGTGAAAAATACTGGGGCTGGATTAGGTGGATTAGATGATGAGATTGACCGAGGGTGGATGAAAACATCTGGAAGTTTCCCTGTGGTGGTTGTTGAGTGGGCTTGAACAGTGAAAAGCTATCTTGAGACATGAGGGCACTGTTAGACGCCACGTTATATCCAGCAGCACTATAAGAACTAGCATGATTTACTGCCCGTTATTAATCATCCATATCACAGGCTTTAATAGTGGCAATCATTTCAGTCATGCTCATTCTGTTAAGATCTTTAGTCTTTTTGATAACTGCAACATTCATGTCCCAATTTTTTGGCAAAGAGTTTACCAACTTGTTGTTAATTTCTGAGGTTTGCAGAAAGATTCCTGCAGTTCTCATTTCAGTTACGAGTGATATAAACCTTTGAAGTTGGATTCCAATGTCTCTCCCAAAACATGATTGAACATATTAAACTTTTGTCGCAGCAGGTCTTAATGACTTCTCTTCATATCCTCATTTCCTTCATAGACTTCTATCAGTGCGGCCCACAATTCCTTAGCTGTTTGGAGTTATCTAAACTAAAGGGCAATCTCGGGTGAGAGTGCCATGGTTAGAGTGGAAAGAGCCTTTTCATCTTCTTCAACTTTAGCAAAATCATCATCATCATAGTTAGCAACTGGCTTTACAAGAACCTCGTCTGAACCTTCCCTTTGATAGGTAATCCTTTGAGGTCCCCTCACAATGCTTCTCCAAATTTTCGAGTCTTTCATCTTGGCATAGTGTTCGAAACGGAATTTCCATTCACTGAATCCCTCGTGGGACAATAAACGGGGTATACGAGTAGCAGTGCCCATGATGGAATCAAGCTCTTGATGAAGTGATTAGTTGGTTGATGGGTTGCCATTAGTTAATTGTGTCATTTCAAATTGATTACTGATTGATTTTTAAGTCCAATTAAGATAAAGTCCAATAACCAAGTCCAAAGAGAACTAGTTCAAACCAACAGACTGGGCTGAGTATAATAATTTTTTAAAATTGGTTTGACCGAGAACCACTCTTTGGCCGAGAACTACACTTGGCCGAGAACTACTCTTGGCCGAGAACTACTCTTGGGCGAGAGCTACTCTTGGCCGAGAACTACTCTTGGTCGAGAACAACTCTTTGGCCGAAAACTACACTTGGCCGATAACTACACTGAGCCGAGAACAAGAAATTTTCCAAATCTTGACCGAAAACTGTGAAAAGTAGCCGATAACACCAGGCAACTTGTTTGACCAGTTGATTTTGGTAACAACTAAATCCCTATTTTAGAGGGATTTAACTTATTTCCAAAGATAAAACAATCTTTAGTAAAAAATACTTGTGATCTTCTTCTTCGATCAAACACTCGCCGGAAAAACACAATAACTGCCCAACCTTGATATCTTGAATCCGTTGATATCACAATAACGAGCCTGAATTTGTCAAAGGCTCTAATACCAATTGTAAGTCCCGAATCTGGATCACTACAATATGATATCAACCAAACGAGTATTGGTGTGGAATACCAACACACGGTGATTCAAGAACACGAATAGAGAAAATAGCACAAAGTTGCTTCAAAACACACGTATATTGATGAATACGTCGGGTGCTTAAGCACTTACAATACTTGAATAAAGACTAGGAATGAACAACTTTAACCCTATACATTACACATCTATATATAGGGAACCAACTAGAGTAGACGGCCCAAAACAACCATAAGCCCACCGAGAACTCAATAGTAGTTCTCGGCTCACATGTAAACCCAAAACCTAAGCCCAACTATAGTAGACCAACATTAACTAAGCTCAAACCACAAAACTAGGCCCAACATTTATAATATGCCGGTTTGGCCTTCTGCTGGAACTCGTTAGTGATAATGGTACTCAGTTCGCAGACAATGGGCTACAGGAATGGTTAAAAGAGTTACACATTTCTCAAATTTTCACATTGGTAGCACATCCGCAAGCGAATGGTCAGGTTGAGAGAACCAACCGGACAATCAAGGAAGGAATCAAAACAAGGTTAGGAACTAAACAGACGGGTTGGGTTGACGAGTTGCCCCATGTGCTTTAGGCCTTCCGCACCCAAAAGAATTCTAGTAATTCTGAGACCCCCTTTAGTTTAACCTACGGCACAGAGGCTGTGATTCCGGCCGAGATTGGGATTCCATCCGCGAGAGTTTTGTTGATCGATGACAATGATCATGAACTCCGGATGAATCTTGACCTCCTCGAGGAGAGGAGAGAACTGGCATCGATCTGCGAGCATAATTATAAACGCCAATTGCAAAAATATTATAACTCGCGGGGTCCAAAAATGCGAGTTCGATGCGGGAGTCTTTGTCTTCCGCAACAATGAAGCCTCCGGGCAAGTTGGCCCCAACTTGGGAAGGACCTTATAGAGATAAAAAAAAGTGTTATCTAAAGGTGCCTACAAGTTAGAAAAGTTGGATGGAACTGAGACTCCTAGAACTTGGAACGGGGCCCAATTAAAGAAGTGTTACATATAATACGTTTTTTTTCGGCCTGCGTGCCTAAATAGATTAGAAAAGTTATGTAATTTCATATTTTGTAATTCGGCTTATGCCTCATCTATGGAAATTTTATTTCAGTCCTAATTGTTATGTAATCCTTTATTGACAAACAAAGAAGATCCTACAAACACTTATATTATGAAAAATAAAACAAAGTTTACCGGACAACAAAAACTTCTTATTACTTCTCAAAAGGGATTACAAAAAGATCTAAATTACAAGGAAGGAAGAAACATATTTACAATGCTGCATCTCTATGCTCCGCGTTCTCGTCTTCCGAGTCGTTTTCTTCATATTCCTCATCAAGATCAAGGAGGTCCTTTAGTTGTTCAATGTTATCCTCCTTGTCCGCAAGATCAGATATATGCTCCGCCAAAAAAAACTTCAAAGTATCAAAAGCTTTTGTTTTCTGGATGAGGACGGAAGCAGTATCCTGGCCATACAGAACATATTATTCCGGAAGCTTAGACTCTGAACCAAATTTGTAGCCTTCCTGGAAGCCTAGTTGACGGCCAGCTTGCTTAGATGCGTTCAAGAGAATGGCGACACAATTCCCAAGTTTGTCCTCGCCCGGACATCGGTGATGACCTATCAGAACAATTAAATATAAGTAATTATGAGCAATTTGATTATTCATAACAAGATAAGACACATAACTTGGGGGATTCCTTCCGCCAACAACCACTTCTTGTCCGCCTTAGCTCGGACAAGCTCCATCTTATAACCTGCACACTCTAAGGCCTGCTCTGGGCTCTTAGCAGCAAGGTCAGTCAAGTGCTTGCCTTTTGCCGCCGATTTAGCCTGAAGAGTCCTCATCAACTCAGCTTGTTCATCCAATTGCTTTTGGAGAACATCTTTGGCTTCTTCAGCGGCGGAACGAGCAGCTTTCTCTGCTTCCAGTGCCTGGAGGCTTTCTCTGGCCTCATTTATATCCTTAAGGGCCTCTTCCTTAGTGTCAGACGCTGAAGCCGCCAGTTCATCCCATTCCTCATTCATCGATAACCAATCCCGGGTTATCTCCTGATTGGTGGAAACCGTATTCGCCATATGATAAGAGTTCGAGTTTAGTAACTCTTGGCGAATACGACGACGTTGTCACTCCTTTTTAGCGGGAGGAAGGCTTTCCCGCAGATATTCAAAGCATACATCCACGTCGTGAAATGTTGAATCTCGGCGTAAAGACCAACACGGATGATGCGTAGTAGGATCTTCCTCATGAGGATACGGAGAGGTCTGAGGCCTGTAGGCGAATGTACTTACACCTCCTTGATCTCTGAAGCGATGAACATTGAAGGAATGCGACATACTGGCGTGATCAGTATCATAAACTTCCTTATTCTTCAAAGGAGAGTCATCCGCTACATGGATTGGATCTTGGACAGAGTTAGATGGTGGAGGAGGTGCGCTGTTGAACTCTTTAGACCTGAAACGTCTTCAGAAAAATCATTCAGGGCCACTGTTAAACGTTAATAGTGGATCAGATATATATTTGACTCACAAAAATCAACAAATTTAAGAAATATTAAACTTACCAAAGGAGAAATCATCCGAGGCAAGTTGGTGCAGGCGCGTCTCCAAGTCCGCAGCAGGCTTTCGCTTTTTTGACTTCTTTGACGAAGCAGCCTTAGTAGGATGAACCTTGCGTTTACCAGCCGCTTTGGAAACACCCGCATCAACAGCTTGATGCTCACCTTCAGGGTGGTGTCATCAACTGTTGGACGATCACCCTCAGTAGTGACGTCAACATCATCATCGCCCGTAGCACCGCTGGCGGATGTATTCTTGCCAAGCTTCCGGGTCAGACCTATAGACGAAGCCGAGACATTTGTAGAATCAATAGTATCAGTTAAAGCTCCTCCATCACGGGGTGATAATTCCTCACTGGAAGATAGAAGTACTATCACCTCGCTAGAAGTCATAGCAGTAAGAGGTCGAGGTTTTAGGATGCCCTCACCTTCAGCGATGATCTTCTCACCTTTTGCAAAGATAGCCTCAGATACAACAGGCTCCGCGTGGCGGGTGGAGAATAAAAAATTACTCCGGGTGCGTTCAAGAAACGACAACTCATTAGGATGAATAGGTCGACGCACCATCAAACCCTCCACCTTATCCAGAAGAGTAGAAAGAATAGAGCCTTCACCTGCAATTTAAAAAAAAAGTCAGGTGGACGACATGAAGTTCTAAAAGAATAAAATAAAGACTTACTTTTATCAGAATTCTCAAAATATGGTTTCAAATTGGGGAACGGTGATAAACGGCTCATCTTCGCGTGCACCAAAGCTCCCTCATGAATTTCCCGCAGTGGCGTAGGAGTCTTGGTCAGCGTGGAGTACCAGGGAAGGTTGGTCTCGGTGGTTGCAGTGACGGATGGAGAAACATCTTCCGCTTTGCGACAAGACATTGCAAACAGAATTTCGTTTTCCCGGATCCAAATTTTTTTTGGCTTCCACTCATGAAGGCTTCGGTACCACTCGGTACCAATGGGACCTTTCTTGGTAGAAGCCCAACGAACCATCCATCGCTGTTCGTCAAATAGTAAAAGACGGAAAATCGAGCAACTGTAGGCTCAATAACGTTGGCCTGACAGCAAAACTCGAAGTGACGTACCCGCAACATCCCGAAGGGGTGGATCTAAGACATGTGAAGACCATAAGACGCCAGGATGGCCTTCATGAATTTCGTTACGGGTAACCAGAAGTTACCCGTCGTAAAGAAGTCAACATACACGGCCATCTTCCCCGGCGGAGGGCTAGTAGCGATTGAACCGTCGGCCGGACATTCCGGTCCCCACTCCGGTGCAAGACCATATACATTGACGACATCATCATAATCTTTCTGCTTTAAGTTCACAACAACTTCATGAATTGCTGGAGTATTCTTCTTGTTACCAGCCATTAGATCAATATGTTTGATCAAAGATAAGAAGGAAATAAATCTCAGAAGATTCAAGTTTTGAATGTTTGAGAGAAGGAGGATTGGAGAGTGATAAGAGTTAAATGGAAACCACGAGTGATCTATTTATACTCATTGCAATTAATGCGACTGATGGAGTGTCAGAGGAGAGAGAAACTACGGACCGTCAAATGGTTTACACGTCAGGCGGGAGATTCAAGAAAGTGCGAACAGGCTGTCAAAGGCGTCATACACGTCTCATCAGTTGTCCCTTAAAGTTTTTCTCTCCGCCACGTCATCAAGATTATCCAAATTGCAGAAATTCAAATTTCAAATATATCTTGCAAAGATATTATCACACAAACAATATAATATTCCCAAAAAGACAAAAAGTTTCTTTCCATTAAGTAGTCAAACACGGTCACAAAAACATGGAGAAACAATTACAAAAGTCTTAAAATATAGCCTATCCTATCCTATGGATTAGGAGCTGATGTATCTTCCGGAGTCTTTGGTGGAGTGTCCTCAGATGAGGCATCCTCAGATTCATCATCAAGGTAACTCCTCAGTTGTTGTACACCATCACTGGCCGCGGCAAACTCCGGAAGCATGTTTTACAGCGGGACACTGTAGGTTCCCAGCCGGATCTATACAGGAGTATCTCGTAACACGAGGGTGCAGAATCCCCACGTAATACGATACGAGCGTAAGATATAAGATACGTTGAACCGATAAGCAAACACACGTTGCAATACTAATAAACACGTTTGTATTGCAACACTTCAACACGTGATCTCTCTAATCACAATACACGTTCTCGAAACTTAAACAAACAAAGCCGAAGTGAGGAATATATAAGCCTCGACAAGTTCGCCTAACAGACTAGGCGAAGTTGTCATAACTTCGCTTGACTACAAGTTCGCCTACATCCCAGGCGAAATTGTGACACAATATTGAAAACCAAAACAAACAATCTAACATGATTACAGACACATACAAAACACAAGATACTGAACTACTGACATTATGCACCAATAGACTCCCCCTTGGCAGTAGCTTCATATCTCTATCTTCATTCTCGTGTCGTAATCCCAAAAATCTCGTGTCACCCGTCTTCAAGCATGAACGCCCTGTCTGACACAAACACAGACCACCCTCTGGTACTTCTTGGCTTCATCTTTCCAAGCAGGAATATAGAAGATCTTCTTATCGTTTAGTACCTGCAAGTCAGCTTGAGACAAATTTACCAAGTGCATGGGATCATACACTCTTAGAGTCTCCTGTTCATCTTCATCTTCCATAACTGCTTCAGCTGTTTGACTGTCAACGTACCACCACTTGAGATTCTTTAAGACATCCTTGGGCATTATCTTCATCGGCATTTCTTTTAAACACCGAACCGGCTTATATTTCATCACCAGCCAAGGTTTGCCATCAGCTCGCATTCCTCTTTCCTTATCTTCAACTAGCTTCCCTTTCTGCGGCTTTAACAATTCAAACTTCTTTTCTTTCACACTTTCTTTCCACACAATCTTCCCAATTATTCTGGCCATATTGTCATCACTCATATTAATCAAACCCAACTTAGCCAAATCCTTCACCTCACATTCAGGCAAGGTATTGAGAGATCTCAACATCCTCTTAAAATACTGAATCCCATCAAAGCGTTTAATCACAAATAACCTCAACTGCTCATCATACAACCAGCAAATAATACCCTTCTTCGACTCAGCATACCCTTTGATATTGTAACTCTTTTTGAACATGGTTGGAACCGCTGGCTTCTTTGTCTTTACAAACCACTGAGCGTAGCCTTCTTTCCATCTCGGCTGCTCTTCCCACTCAGACTCATCTGACACATCCATATCTTGACTCACATTCACCTTATCAACGTCTGGAATATCATGTTCTACACTGTCATCCACAATCTCTCCTTCTTCTATCTCACTATCAATCACAATCTGTTCTCCTATCTTTTCAATCTCCTCGGTAGTTAACACATCATCATCCACATCATCATCATCCACCATTTCCTCATCATCCACAACCACGACGTCTTCACCACCTGATCCACCTGCCATACCAGTTGACTCCCCCTGAGATGTGGAAGTCCCAAGAGTTTGTTCAGTTCTTGGCAACTGACCACCTGCACCTTCCGATGCATTGGGAGCATCATCTCTATCATGTCTCTTCTTTGTTCTCAACTCGTCGCCCTTGCAGCTCGTCTCCCCCTGAGATGCTAAGAACTGTTTTAGAGCATCAAAACGTTTACCGTGCTCAACAAGGAGGGACGATTAGATCTGGTTTTCTGCTACAAGGCGCTGGATAGCTTGAGTCTGGATTAGATTGATTCTTGACTGTTCAGCAACGACCCGTTCAAGAGCAGCTATCTTTTCAGAATCAGACAATGTAGCATCAAAATCAAAACTCATGTGAGAAACGTCTTGAGCATAAGGTGGAGGTATTCCAAGACTGGCTGGAGTATCAGAAGCAGGCTGAATAGTAACCGCGGGTGGTATTGTGACAGATAACCCCGCAGTAGCAACCAGCGTTGACTCAACAAATCTTGCAACAACCTCCGATGGAGTAACAGTAGGAGGTGGCAAGGAAACAATCTCCGGAGTTGAAAGCTGAAACGTGGTGGGTGGAATACCAAATGATGATGACGTTGTCACCACGGTAACACTAGAGGTGATCGGTACTGTTACAGTCATCGAAGCAGGAACCATAGTCATGCCAAATAACGACGGTGGAGAGAAACGAACCACCTGTGAGCTTTCACCAGCTCCCGAACCCTCACCAGTTCTGGCCCTCTTCGATCGTCGTATCAACTGATCTAACTCCTCCTCGAAGTCAGATTCACTGTCATTCGAGTCTTTCTTTCTCTTGCCATGTATTCTTTCTTGTCTGACCAGAATCTGTTATGCTTCAGCGATATCATCAGCGGAGGAGTCAGAGTCGGTTCTCTCAGAATCTGCTACAGACGTAGCTACCATCGAAACATTCACACCAGAAGCCTCAGCTACTGGTGCTTGAACCTCTGCAGCAGGATCAATTTGCTCCATATCAAAGAACCCTTGGCCACCAAAAGCAGCTTCAAGATCTACCTGTTCCTCCGGAGATGCAACCGGATCAGCAGGCAATGCTTGCTGTACCACAGGTGGTGGTTGAGGAACATCAGCCTGTTGCGATACCGGGTCCCGAAATTCATCTCCAAGAGGAGCAATATAAGCAGGGTTCACCAAATAACCAAACAATGGAGTGTGCCGTGGACGAAGCTCTGGTTTGCTACGAGCGCTCGACGACCTACACTGCACAAAGATTCTCTTACTTACAGTCTCAACATAACGGATAGGACGTCGTTGAGGTAGCGTAGGTGCTACATGGTTCAAAATCATCTGTAAAAATCTCGGGTACATTAAAAATCTTTCACGAGCGACCGCGCGTCTCTGACGATCAATTTCATAGAACACCATCTGACTAAAGCTGTAGGGCTTGTTGTAAGTCAGGGCTGTCATAGCAGATTGCATCGTTGCCCCCATAACGTCAGTACTGGCTTTACGACCCGACATACACACAATCATCACGTGTATCAGAAAACGCCGTTGATCCAGTAAGAATCCCTTTCTCCTTTGAGTGTCACCCAATGGACCCGAATAGCCCATACGTAAAAATGCACCATCTCTGAATGGAGCTGGAAAATTTGTTGGATCATCTGTAGTTTCAGCCCCGAACTGCAAGGCGATTCTGATCTGATCTGCTGAGAACTGCACCACTTGATTGTTCACTGTAGCACGCATAACCGGAGGATCAACTCTACAGTCATATTCTACCATTCGCCAGAAATCTTCAATATTCGGTAGAGAAATGGGGAGAGTTGTAGTGATGGCGTGAAAAATACGTGAGCGAACGAGGAAGGAGATGATCTCGCGATAGTCGTCGACATCACTAGCATCCGGATCCAAAGTAATGTACATGTTATGACCCGGAAAGAACTGTCGGTTGTTGTCACCACCTTCGTCACCACCAGCACCACCAGCTCCTGCTACAGCAGCCATATCTGCACAACAAACGGTCTAAGTTAGAACATCGACAAAGCAGATCATAACTTCGCCTCTTACCATGAGCGAAGTTATGATAACATCTTATGAACAGGCGAAGTTAGACATATGGCGAAGTTGAGTACAACTTCGCCCAAAACATTAACTTCGCCTGAGAACAGCTAACCAGAACTTGTAAATAAAATTAGCTTGAGCAGGCGAAGTTAAACCTAAGGCGAAGTTGAGGATAACTTCGCCTAACTTATAACTTCGCCTAAGAACAAACTAGACTACTTAATTATTTACGAGAAACTAGAGCAGGAGAAGTTAGACCTAGGGCGAAGTTGAGAACAACTACGCCTAAAACCTAACTTCGCCTGAATCTGAAACGGCGAGCAACTGATATCCGATTATGATTTTGTTTCGTGTATTTGTGATTGAAAACATGAAAAGATGTTTCTATGGAGATCTAGACAATCAAATGAGTTACAAACATGGTAGAAATAGATTGTTTATCGGGTGTTTAAAGGGTTGCATGAACTAAGTCACGAATCGGACCAAAAAGACTTCTGATTTAACACCATTAACATCAATTATGGGTTAAACCGATCCTACACACCTTTATCTCGGATAAGAAACAGATAATAATGAGGTTTGATTCAATGTGTAAGTTCACCGAGGGTTATGACTGTGTATAAGTTCGCTGAGTTTCTGATAATATGTAAAGGGTTTGACCAGGTTGACCCTTATATAGGTTTGAAAATACAACGGCGAAGTTAAGATTAACTTCGCCCCTGTGACAACTTCGCTGGTCAACAGATTATCATTAACTTTGCTTAAGGTCAACCATGGTCAACTTCGCCTCTTTACAAGTTCGCCTATTTTAAATTACAAACAAACCTTATAAGTTTGATCAAATTTCAACTGTCTTTTAAATCCACCGTTAAACTTTATAATCAAATAACCAAGTAACCAAGTTTTAAACCATAAAACAAAATAAGCAGTGGAAATTTTAGTAATTAAATAAACGAGATCAAATTTCTGTCTTGACGAGAACATGCATGTTTTAGAAAATATCCGAACAGGAATCATACTAATTAAGTGGCTGTCACATAGATCCATGTTCAGCGGTATTATGACATAAAGAAACAGGTTGTAAGCAGGTATAAAACTTAGTATGGTTTTCATCGCTTCTGTGATACGGATTAGGTTCAATTAAGCTCAAAATTTAGATGGACATCACATGAGAGATTGTGACGCCTCCTATCTATTCTCAAAGCGTATTTGGCTTTCCCCAAGTCACCCCGAGTTGACTTCGACCCGTAGTGTCTAATTAAACAGTAAGTATATATCGATCTTTAGAGTCTTCTTCCCGATCTCCTTCTTGCCTCTTGATTGATATTTGTAACAACATAAGCTTCAGAAGGCTTACAACATTTTTTTTAATACTAAAGATATTAATACAGCTTCAAATAATAGACAACTGCAAGTCCCGAATCTGGATCACTGCAGGTACTTGACACACCATCTTCTCGGGAATCAGAACACTCACGGGCTCGTGTATGACTGGGTAATCACTTTTCTGCCTATCATTCGGAAAGATGTATATGGAGACATGCACAACTCAGAATGATTCTCCACATTAAATCGAGGAGATTTAGGTGCTGTTTGTTTTTCCTCAGAAGGACTTCTCCACCTCTTTTGTCTGCACTGAGAAGAGGGCGCGCAGACGTTGGGCTCTGCAGTGTGTTTGTTTTTTCGAAGACGTTTCATTAAAAAACGTCTGCGCGCCCTCTTCTCCCAGAAGTGTTGGTATTATTACTTCTTTAACCTCTTCTCCCAGAAGTGATGAGCCAAGTTGCTACTGATGACTCCACCAGCAATTCTTCACTCTTCATTTTATTCTTTTCATTTGTTGTCACCATAATCTTTGTTTATGGCTGTGTTTTTCTATCGATTGCCGCCATCATCGCCGATTGTTACCGGGTTTGATTTATGAACACTAGGCAGCGATCGTGTGGTGGTGGCAGCTCTCCGATGTTGGGAAATTACGGTTGTTAAATCTAGGGTTTATGACCTCTGATTGTTACCGGATTCGGTGTGGTGGCTGTACTCCGGTGTGGGGAAGTGATGGCTTTTAAATCCACGGTTTCTGACGCCGGTTGCCGCCTCTGTCGATGTCGATTGACTTTTGATTTGGGTTTTTTGGATGGTTGTTTGAAATATGAAATCAGGTTTGTGGCTGTGATGATCTAATGTTGTTCGAGTTAACATCAGCTCAGGATATGTGCCTGGCGTGGCAAAAATGCAGGATGCAGGTACCCTTGCAGCCATGGCACTTTGAACCTTTTGCACCAATGTTTCGATAGGTCTGAGCCTCTTTATAGTGATTATTAAATCATTGATGAATTTCAAGTTTTAGCTTCTTTTGATATTTATAGATGATGGTATTTGAAGATTTTTGAGTCATATATTTCACCCGAACCATCATCGTTTATACTACTTATTTTTCTTTAATTATTTAAATTTCAGCTTATTTTAGCAGTCTGCAGATATTAAAAAACAAACAATCTTCTTGTTGCAGACTGCAGAGTTTTGGTCCACCTCTTCTGCTACAGATGTTGGCAGATGTGGTTTCGCAGTCTTCTGACATTTTACCTCTGAAAAACAAACAGCACCTTAGTTTGTATCACTTCTACTTTTACGCACCATATAAAGCTACCATAACTTACAATGGCTGTTCTAGAGTCTTTTAGGCTTAATAACTTCACTAGTTAAGCACACAGAATTAGTTTTTCTATCACTTTCCAAGGTTGGATCAATTTTCTTTTAAACATTGTATTGAAACTTCTTACGAAGTTATAGACTTGAAAAATTATATCATCTCCCTAAAAAAAATTTAAATTCTATCGCCCCGATCAAGTCAAAGTCTTTAGGTAAACGGCTATCCTGAGGATCTAATGGATCAGCTGGACCGACCACATACGAGTATGTGTCCTTCTAACTAAGTATGAACGACTATTTTTCAGCGAAGGAATAAAAACCCATCATAAACCGCCACGGTCACTTTCAGTCATCTGGTTAATGGCTATCCTCATAATTTACTAGTAGAAGTAAGGACCAAACATATCCGAAGATGTGTCCTTCAAACTGAAACAAACGACATAATTCTAAGCGATAGTGATGTTTTTTTTATTTAAATAGAACGGAAAACAAGGTTACTCGGGATTGATCATCCCATTAAGCTCAACAAGATTTTGAAAACGGGATCGGTCAAACGCTTTAGTAAAAAGATCGGCGAAATTATCCAAAGAATCAATCTTTTCAATCACAATTAATTTCTTCTCAGCACAATCCCGTATAAAATGATGACGAATGTCAATATGTTTAGTTTTGCTGTGTTTGACGGGATTGTTAGTTACTGAGATTGCAGCAGTATTATCAATGCAAATAGGAGTTTGAGTGAAATTCAGACAGTAATCGCGCAATTGCTGTTGTATCCAAAGAAACTGGGAGCAGCAGTTTGATGCTGCCATGTACTCCGCTTCACAGGTGGAAATGGCTACTGAGGTCTGCTTCTTGCACTGCCACGACACCAATCTTCCTCCCAGAAACTGACATCCACCGGTTGTTGACTTCTTGTTCTGATTGCAACTTCCATAGTCAGAATCTGTGTAAGCTACCAAGTCCAGTTCTCCCCCTTTTGTGTACCACAATCCCAACTTAGGCTTGCCTTTGAGATACCTCAATATTCTCTTCACTCCCTTCATGTGAGATTCCTTCGGGCTTGCCTGAAAACGAGCATAAAGACAAACTGCAAACATAATATCAGGTCTAGATGCAGTTAAATACATTAAAGAACCTATGATTGCTCGATATTGGGTGGGATCAACGTCATCATCACTGTCAGAATCAGCATCCAGTTTATGGTTGACGCAAACCGGAGTATCAAATGGAGTGCTATCGTCCATCTTGAAGCGTTTGAGCACATCATGGACATATTTTGTTTGATGAATAAACATCCCATCTTTCTTCTGATCTACCTGCAATCCCAAAAAGAAAGTTAGTTCGCCCATGGCACTCATTTCAAACCTCTTTTTCATGACTGCTTCAAATTCCTGACACATGGTGACTTTTGATGCAGCAAAGATGATGTCATCCACATAGACTTGAACGAGTAGAAAATCTCCCCCTTTTCTCTTGACAAACAGCGTGCTATCGATCTTTCCTCTTTCGAACCCATTCTCAAGCAAGTAATCGGACAAGGTTGCCTACCAGGCACGAGGGGTCTGATGTAGCCCATATAGAGCTTTACTCAGTTTGTACACATGATCAGGATAATATGGGTCAGGGAATCCCGGAGGTTGTTCAACGTACACCACCTCATCGACTTTACCATTAAGGAAGGCACTCTTCACATCTAACTGGAACACTTTCATCACTTTGTGTGCAGCAAATGCCAAAAATAGTCGAATTGCCTCCAATCTTGCCACAGGAGCAAACACTTCGTTGTAGTCGATTCCTTCTTGCTGATTGAACCCTTTTACTACCAGCCTTGCCTTGTTCCGTATGATTATTCCTTTCTCATCTCTCTTACATTTAAAAACCCATTTTGTACCGATAGAAATTACATTATGTGGTTTTTCAACTAACTTCCATACTTCCATCTTCTCGAACTGTGCTAACTCCTCTTGCATGGCTTCGACCCACGAGCTGTCCTTTAGAGCCATTTGATAATTCTTCGGTTCAATCTGGCTGATGAAGCAGGTGAACAAGCATTCATTTATGATCCCCGTGTCTTTAATGCTTGCGTAAACACATGTGTGTTCATCCAAACTCCTTCTTGTGTGAACACCGTCAGACAGATTACCTATCACGTTCTCCAAAGGGTGATTTTTGTGAATTCCAGTAGTCTGAACCGGACCGACTTCCAGATTGTTTTCTAAATTCGAAGAGAGTTCATAAATGGGTGATTGATGTTGAGAGTGAAATGGATTGTAGAATTCTTCTTCAGTAGAGGCAGCAGGAGTATCAACTGCACTTGACGAGGAAGGTTGTCTTTCATCGTATCTCGGACGTTGCACAATTTTTTCCTCCTCATCATACAGAATCTGTGAAGCAATTTTCTCATTAACTTCTGCAAAATCCAAGTAAGGCACATTAAAAGATTTGAATAGTTTATCATAGCCGAAAGCTTCAGCGGGTCCCATGCTAGGCTTTGGTGATTCGTAACTCGTAATTTCAGTGTTACATACCACCTCAACCTTGTTGTTCGATAAATTAAAGACTCTTCTGTTGGGAGTCCAAACAACATATCCGAATAAAATACCTTCGTCGGCTTTCTCACCAAATTTTGAGTTTGTCTTTAATATCGAACATGGGGACCCGAAAGGTTCGAGACCATTCAAGTTTGGCTTTCTACCATGCATAAGCTCATAACAAGTTTTATTTAATCTTTTAACAGTTAAAACAAGATTAAGGATATAACAGGCTGTGGCAACAGCTTCAGCCCAGAACACCACGGGAAGTTTAGCATCTGCCAGCATGGTTCTGGCTCCTTCGATTAGCGTTCTATTCTTCCTCTCAGCTACCCCATTTTGCTGCGGAGTATACGGGGCGCTGTACTAATGTTCTATCCCCTTCTGTAAGCAGAAAATCTCCATCTGGTAGTTCTTGAATTCTGTACCATTATCACTCCTAATGAACTTAACCTTTCTCCCAATTATATTTTCAACCTTGGTAATCAAGTTAATTACCAACTGAACTGTCTCATCTTTTGCCTTCAGAAAGTATACCCAAGAGTATCGAGAGTAATCATCGGTTAAAACCAAGCAGTATGACGTTCCACCTAGACTCTTTACATTCACGGGACCAAAGAGATCCATGTGAAGTAGGTCTAGGATACTGACAATTGAGTTAACCTTCTTGGAGTGATGAGGTTTTTTGTTTTGCTTTCCCTTCTTGCACGACAAGCATTGATCTTCAAAGTTAAAATTCTTCAAGGGAACACCAAGCACCATCCCATTCTTGACAATGTAATTCATTTTGCGAAGATGTATATGTCCCATTCTTCGATGTCATAACTCAGACTCAGACTCAGTTGCCTTTGACAGAAGACATGATTCTTCTGTTGTCATCTCACCTTTTCTAACTTCATTCTTCCATTTGTCACCGTTCCTATACCACTGATTCTACCTCCACTTTCTCCAGTGAAACTAACCCTTCCTCCTTGAACATGTTTCCAGTCACGTAACAAATTCTTGTTACCAGTCATGTGCCGGGAACAACCACTATCCACAACCCACAGATTGTTTACAGCCCTGTTCGACTGTTCCTGCACAATTAAAGAAAAAGATTAAAATATGGGGATCCAAGACCTATTGGTCTTGGGTCGATTAAATCTGTTGACCGACATCCAGTACTTTGGTTGCTCAAAGTCAGTTTGAGGATGATTTCTGTAAGTTTTGAAAGGAAACCTCCTCGAGGATTGACTATGAGGCCATCCAAACCTTAGTGAATTAACTGAATTATAATTGTTGGTTTGGTAGTTAACTGGGGAAAAATGAGACCGATTTCTTTGAAATCTTGGATTAGTCCAATGTCTGAAATTTGGTGAGTACGCATTCTTACCAGTATCATAATTAATATTCCTTTTATTCTTAGTTTTCGGAGGCCTCATACCTCTAAATTTTCTCTGGTTTAGAGGACAGTCAACAATAAGGTGTCCTACTTGATTGCATCTGAAACAACTTCTGTGTTCAACTTTCGTCTCAACAGTTGTTGCAGATGTTGAGGTTGTATTACTACCCGTTTGTCTAACATATGGTGGGACGAACGGGTTTAGGGAAGAATTCTTTTCATTTGGCTTATATTCCTCCCCACGTTTTAGTAACACTACCTCTTCTTTTATCTCACCCGATTCGGATGACTTGTCCGAATTTGATAAGACAGAGCTAGGAACAGAAATTTCAACATTAGAAATTGGTTTACTCGTTTCGCTCTTATCAACTTCAGGTTCTTTAGTCGAAATTTTGACTGGAACTGTCTGACTTATCTCAACATTCGCAGGTTGCTGATTACTAGGATTATAAGTATAGTTATTGTTATACGGTGGTGGAACTTCAGAAAATCCAATTCCCCCTTTGTTAACTGGGGAACGTTGAACACTTATGATGTGATCAAGCATTGCTGAAGAATTTCTAAATTGTTCAATTTTTCTGTTTAGTTCCACCAATTTTACTTGGTAATCAGCTATCTGTTTATCTCTTTCAGCAATTAGTTTGGTTTTTTCTTCTAGCACTTCATAACTAAGATCAATTACTTGTATTTTATCAGCTAGACTGGCTTTAAGACTTCTGATATCCTTTTCACTAGCTTTTATTTTTACCGAGTAGCTGTTTTCTCTAGTTTTAGTATAGTGATGATCTTCTTTTAACGTTTTAAATTGGGCGTCTAAACTAACAAACTAATCAGTTACTGTTTTCAATTGTTCAGACAGATTTTCACATTGTATACAATGAAGTTCAGAACTTACCTCAGAGAGCTGATCGTTCACTTCTGCCATATATGCTTGATTTTCTCCCGTCTCCCTCTCACTTCGTCCAGTTTCGATGTTTACCAAATTTGCCTGTTCGAACACTTCTTCAACGTGTATATTCCAGTTATATCCACCATTCTGTCTAGATACCATAGCCCTATTTTCACTACTACCCCTATTCTGTTGTGCAGGCCTGTTCTGACTTCGTTCGACTCTCTCATTTGTACATTCCTTAGCAAAGTGACCATTTTGTTGACAGTTGTAACATCGAACCTTTGATTTATCAAACCCTGGTCTTTCTCCAACGAACTTTCTACCCGTTTTCTTCATGAATCTCTTTACCCTTCTTACTATCATAGCCATCTGCCACTGCAGGTCCATCTCTTCCAAATCATCAGCATCGATCTGATCATAGTCTTCATCCAATGTTGCAGGGTCGACTATTTTACCTTTGATGTAGTTCTCATAAGATGCAATGAAGGACGCATAGAGAGCAAACTGCTGTTCGGCTGATTTAACACTCTTGGGCATCTGTGAATAGTTAAAGCTTGGAACATTTGACAAGAAATTTCCAGTTGTGGCTTAAGGTTTTGAAGAATTACTGCCTCCAGCTACGAAACATACGTCGCCATCCATATTGAGAATCACATGACCATCACGAGTTGAGTTTGATTCTCCCTTTGAGTAGTAGGCAGAGGATTCTGATTTTGAACTTGAACTTGGAGTGACTTTCGCACCATACATTCCCGGATCCTGAACCTGATCAGTTGGTGTCTCTTTCCGAACCATGTTAAGTTCAAAATTTCGTAACTTATTGACTGCTGTTTCCAAATCAATATTGGCAAAGTCTTTATCCTCTCTCATCAAAACCGTGTACATTTCCCATTTCGGTGGAAGAGCATCAAGCAGTTTCTCTACTATCTTATCTTCTTTATATTCAATGGAGTAATTACTAAGTTCGGTCATCAAGTGATAATATCTTGTGATGATATCATCAAGTGATTCATTTTTCAAATACTTGAATACAGAGAATTGAGTTTTTAGCAGCTTTGTCTTGGAAGCACGTATCCCCACATTACCTTCATATATATTTTCTAGTGCTTCCCATAGCTCTCTAGCAGTTTTGTACTTCTTGAAGGTATGAAGAATCTCTTGTGGAAGAGCCATTGTTATTGCTGCATGAGCTTTACTTTCTGCCTCATACATTTTCTTTTCCTCCTCTTCCATCTTACTGTACTTCTTAATTTGGTCACGACCTTCAAACAAGGATGTTGGTGGAATGTATCCGTCTTGAATGCAAACCCACATCTTAGCATCTTGATATTTCACATACTGTTCAAACCGATCTTTCCATGCAACGAAATCGGTACCCTTAAGCATTTTTGGAGCTTTAGTTGCTGAACCGGCTTCAACCTCCATTTTTACCAGTTCTGTAATGTTTATGGACGTCATAGTTGAAAGAAACACAACTCGAAATACAAAGAAAGTATTTAATTTTTTTTTAATCAGTGAACATATGGCGAAGTTATTATAACTTCGCCTATTGATAACTTCGCTTGTGCTTCCTAACTTCACTGCTCAAATTCGCTTGTTCTCAACTTCGCTTTTACTTAACTTCGCTTATTCTCAACTTCGCTTGCACTATAACTTCGCTTAACCTTATAAGTTCGCTTAAACCCTAAAAACGATGACGGCAACGTCGCCTGATGAACACAAGGTTTTCGCAGGTTTTAATCGGACGTATTGCGAGGTATGCGAAGGTGTAATGTGTTATATTTGATGGTGGGAGATGGGCAAGACACAAAAACTAGGTATTTCAACGTAAACTCGTTCCGCGAATAGTCGAACAGAACGATCTTAACACCCGTGTGATAATCCCGAACCACACAATCACGAGCAAATGCTCTGATACCAATTGTAGGTTCCCAGCCGGATCTATACAGGAGTATCTCGTAACATTAGGGTGCGGAATCCCCATGTAATACGATACGAGCGTAAGATATAAGATACGTTGAACCGATAAGCAAACACACGTTACAATACTAATAAACACGTTTGTATTGCAACACTTCAACACGTGATCTCTCTAATCACAATACACGTTCTCGAAACTTAAACAAACAAAGCCGAAGTGAGGAATATATAAGCCTCGACAACTTCGCCTAACAGACTAGGCGAAGTTGTCATAACTTCGCTTGACTACAAGTTCGCCTACATCCCAGGCGAACTTGTGTGACACAATATTGAAAACCAAAACAAACAATCTAACACGATTACAGACACATACAAAACACAAGATACTGAACTACTGACATTATGCACCAACAAACACCAGGCTATCATGTTTTTTAATTCGCATATCATATTCCTGCTTGAAATCAAGGCCATGAAGCGGAAGATCTCCAAAGGAACGACTAGTTTGAGCGTAGTTCATCCCTTCATTAAAGTCTTTCATGCGTCCAAGCTGGGATGAGGCAGTCATCAAATTAGCGAAGCTATCAATCATATTAGGACTTCCCTTAATATGACGGATGACCTGACAAAATAAAAACATAAGTCATTTAGCATAAAAACATGAGATATGCAATGAACAACAAGTGAGGAAAACTTAGAGAATCAAGCCCTCGAGTGAGGAACCATTGACGGTCATGCTCGGCACGCTCCATCCTTTCTCGAAGTTCTTGGAACTCCTCAACCGTTTGTTGCCTCTCGCTTAAGGCCGCAGTGACACGGGCTTCCACTTCTTCACAAGCTTGCAAAAGGGAGTCATAGGCAGCTTGTATTTCAGCAGCACTTTTATCTTTAAGCTCAACCTGCTCCCTTTGTAGCTTCAGCTCCGCTTCAAGTTCTTGGATTCGATTGCCTTGAAGGGTCACTTGGTTCTCCAGAACTAAGTTTGCTTCTTGAGCCCGTGCCAAGTCATCTTTTTTCTGTTGGGCCTCGGACCGGGCAGTTTCAAGAACAGAATTTTGCCTTTCATAGGCTTCCTTCCATTGACGGGCCGCAGCAGCGTTTCGATCTTGTTCACCCTTAAGGGCGATCTCTGCATCCGTCTGCTTCCATTTGGCTGTACTGGCTGCCAAGCGATTGTCTTCAGCCTCTTTCTTCGCAGCCTCAACAGCGAAGAAAGATAAGTCGGTGTGAAGTATTAGCCAGTTTCCCGCCCATGGTACGCCATTCGCGTAAGATTTCCTGGCTACATGCCAAAGTATTAGCCAAGGAAAAAGATAAGTCAGTGTGAAGGTCATGGCGGGAACGGTCACGCTGGTGCACCATTTCTGCGGGTGGCACGCAGTGCTTGACGAAACTCATACAAGTCTCAGGGTCGGTAAACTGGGACCCTTTGATAATATCCCAAGGCGGGACAAATAGATCAAAGTTATCCCCTAGATTCGCATCCCCGTAGTAACGCAAACTTGAAGTTTCAAGGCGAACAGGGTTCGAGGACGGCTGTTGAGGAGCACCTCGCGTCGAACCCCCCCCCCCCCCCCCAACCTCATGGACAGATGGTCCAAATTAAAAACCTCCTCCTGCACCAGTCAAAGGTGAGGAGGCAGAAATAAACCGTGGAGGAGGACGAGGTGGAGATTCTTCAGTCCTAAAACCCGCCGCATTCACATCCGGGCCGCCCTCTTGAAGACCAGTAGCAGTCCCAGTCTGAAAAAGATAGTCAAAAGAACTATCATTCCCAGACTGGACGTTTGGCTCCTCCGTAGTGGTATCAACCGGAGGAGTAGGCGGCCTATCTTATGTTGTCCTCTCAGGAGGAGGAGACGGTTGTTTATCAGATTTGGGGGTTGGTGAGGGTAACTGTTCGGACACATCGTTCCCAACAATCAACGGATCTGCACAAAAAGTTACACTTAGCTAACGTACCAAAACAAGTAAAGTATAAAAATTAAAATACGTACCTTCTACCGTATTCATACGTTCAGCAAGGCTATACTGCGGTTTTTTAGGACGTTGAGTCCTCCGCTTCTTTTTCGAGGATCCTTCTCCGGCGTCCGCGGTGCTTGCACCTGCATCACTCGCCTGAAAGGACGAAAAAGTCCTCTTCTTCTCCAATTCTGCCAATAAGTGTGAGATAGAGGAAAGTTCAAAGGCATCGTCATCAGAGCTCTCCTCTTCTTGGGATTCGGAATCGTCACTCGATGATAGAATGACGATCACCCCATCAGAAGTAAGAGCATTAAGTGGAGGAGGGTTTAAAACACACACACCTGATTCAAAGGTCGCGCTCGAAACTAAGGGTTCGACCCGCACCTTTGTCGGGAAAAGAAACCGATCCTTAGTATTTTCAAGGATAGGCTTCTCACCCGCGTCACGAATACTTATGCTGGTGCAACCCCTATCCTCGAAAAGAGCGTTTATCATGGGGTCCTGACCTGAAAGGGAAAAAACAGAAAATCAGTCATCAAGTTTCAAGCAAGAGAAAAATCAGAGAAAGTAACTTACGTTCGTCCAAGCCAATAAAAACAGGCTCCAAGAACTCCGATGGCCATAGGCGGCTCATGCCCGCCCAGACAAGTGCTTCCTCAGGTAACGCCCGCATCGATGTTTGTTCCGACATAAGGACACGAAACCAATCACGTCCCTCGTGCGGGGATGTAACAACTTCTGGAAGCGCTCCAACAACCGGATGTCAGAGCATTGTAACGGGCACCACGTCCTCAGATATCCAAAAGAACTTGCTACGCCAATCGGTGGACCCTTTCTCGACTTCGTAGCGGATACTCCTGTCGGAAAACCCTTGGCACGTGAACCAACTGTCACGGCTGGAAAATCGGTAAAAGACCGGAAATCGGTCAAGATGAGGTAGCATCCCGTGTGCTGTACACACGAATTCATAATGGTGAATTCGCATGACGGCACGAGGATGCAACTGGGATAAATGTATCCCATATGCACTTAAAATCTTCATAAAAAACTTTGTAATGCGAAAACGGAAATTTCCATAGACAAAGTAATCGGAATACACAGCCATTTTGCCGGGTGGTGGCAGGCTGGCTATAGAATCGGGGGAGAGGGGAATTCCAGTTCCCACTCCGGTGGGATACCAAAAGTTTCAATCAACTTTTGGTAGTCGGACTGGTCCCATTGAACTTCTATTTCATCAACCTCAGACTGAATAGTCGTCATTACAGTAAAATCTGATGAAGTGGCAAGCAGTTATATGAAAATTCAGTGGGTAACTCAAAGGTTCAACAAGAGAAAAACAAGATGATAATCAAAATCAAAGGCGATAAAACTTTGAATAGAAGATATCTCCCACTATTTATACCCATCACAATTAATGCGATGGGATATGAACAGTGAAGAGAGAAAATTATCGCCTAATCAAAGGTTGCCATGTCACGCGGGAAGTTTGAAAAAGAGAAAAGTTGCACAGTCGGGTACAGTGACATCCGTCATAAACGTCCCATCATCTGTTCAGCGCCTGCGAGTGGTCAACTTGTCCTTTTTCATGATTATCCACACCAACATAAGATATTTTCTACTTAACTTCAAAACTCAAAAACCCCCAATTTTACCTTAAGTCCAAAATTTCATCCACATAAAAACTTCACGTGGAAAAAACACTGGACTGGGGGGGCTTATAGAGGTAGGGTACCAAAAAGACCCAAATACCCTTAAATACCACCAGCGGGTTGTAGAGGAACCCCTCATATACCACTCGCGGGACATATGGATCACCCGCATAACATGGTAGAGGAAGAACATCCCTACACCACACGCGAAAGCATCCTGGCACCCTCAAAAGTCATCCGCAGGATAGGACATCTGTCCGCCAAAATGACCGGAAGGCAATGTCAACTGGACAGCTTTCATTAACTATCGCCCTCTAGAAGAATATCCACGATTGTTACTTGAAGAATACGTGACTCGCCAGCCAATGAGCGAAGGACACCTGGCCAGGTTGTTATAACCGTGCACATGGCCAGGGTGAGATCCGTCCTATCATAAGGCGACGCGTGTCCATGTTGTTATATCCGCGGGACAGGACATCTGTCCGCCAAAATGACCGGAAGGCAATGTCAACTGGACAGCTTTCATTAACTATCTGTCCTCTAGAAGAATATCCACGATTGTTACTTGAAGAATACGTGACTCGCCAGCCAATGAGCGAAGGACACCTGGCCAGGTTGTTATAACCGTGCACATGGCCAGGGTGAGATCCGTCCTATCATAAGGCGACGCGTGTCCATGTTGTTATATCCATGCACATGGGACGTATAGCCCAACCTATCACAAAGGGACACGCGTCCAAGCGGTTATCAAGATCTTCTAGAAGAGGAAAGCTAGCCCAATCACCTTCCTATATCCTTCGTCTATAAATACCTTGTCAACCTGTATGAGGTATTCATTCACATTCACTCAGATATACTCTCACTGTACTTACTCTGTTTACTTAGTATTTTCTCTCAAGAACTGTACTGATTCTCACGCTGGAGAGTGGTTACGGGAAGACCCCCCTCTTGTCCTTCCCGTAACGAGAGTCACGGTGTCTGTTTTGCAGGTTCCGGTTATTGGACTTTGGGAAGTTATACTAATATTTTGTTAGTCATTATCATATCCTACCCTGTGGACTCATTTAGATCCATGACCCGTATAGGGGATCGGATCGGTGTTTCTTCAAGTTCATATGGCTTAACTTGTGGGCACGTATTCAATTTATTTACACGAAAACCATTTAAAAACCCTGTAGATGTTTCAAACTAGTTTCTTAACTTGTGGACTCCTTTAACTTCAACATAATCGTTAATATTGGTTTGAAAGTCTTTAAGACATTTCATTCATTAATTACATCATTCTGTTAGTCTTCAATACTGTGTTCGCCTACTCATCGTGTTTTGTGATAGATGTTATTTGGGCCCGATCATTTTGAATTTATAAGAGAAACCTACAATGAACATTAATAAGTGTACAACTGGTATTGAAGAGGAATGGTTCAGATTGTACACGGTAACAACCTGACCCGGTAAGGAGAAATAACATAATACAGGTAGCATTTAATGATATAATTTTGTGAGGTCCCCTCGACAAGACAAAAGGAATATTCACCATCGGCCAATAGAATATAAAATGATACCGTCACAATCCGTCCATGCTGTTACTCTATAAGACAAGTTAGAAATAATTCACGTATGCTATCTCATTCATTTATACTCGACTCTCACACTTACTTCATAAAGAATCAAAAAATTATCAATCGGTTACAACTAGTAATTGTTATAAACCCTAATGAGACGGATATTATATGTCCTAAATGTTTTGGGTTTCAGATATTCACATTGGGTTTGAGTTTTATTATCATCATCCTATGATCCTAGTTATTGTAACAAGGTTCATGGTGTTTTGTTATGTAGAATCTAGTTAAAAAGGTGGACCCGAGGTAAGAATCTAGTTATTATATTATCCGTATCATGACTTTACTAACCTTTGTTATTTAAAATTATAAAACGAGACAAGACAAGTCGAATATAATAGAATAAACCATGCATTATTCTTTCCATCCCAAATTTTCCAAACCACCACACGTGACAAATTAATCAATCCAACACAACTCTACGCCATTACACTAGGCGTTAAATCAACGCCTCAAAAACAATCCCATATAAAAACAACACATCCAAAACTTACTCTCTCTCTCACTTAACCCATCAATTCAATATTATTATTACCCTCCTTTTCAATTCGATAATTAGGGTTCTTGATCTTCTTCCCAATAAACCCTAATTCCCCAAATTCTCCGCTACCCACATCATATATCTCAACAACCCAGTTTCCAATTTCACTCTTATCCCAAAACCCCCAAATTCTATCCTGTCTGATGATCCATCGTAAATAGATGGATTACGACGGCGGAAAACGGGTTTTCAACCGGTTAGGTCCAAACCCACATCAGCAAAACCAGAAAGTATGCTACCATTGGCGGGCAGGCAACTGCCACCGCTTCCCACGGCTGAGGATCAACGCTCCACCACGGCTGCACGGCGAGGCGGTGGCGGTGGTGGTTTTAACACGTGGGGTCGGAATAATAATAATAATAGTAGAGGAAGTGCTGATAAGAAAGATAAGATCTGCAAGTTTTGTACGCAAGGGAGTTGTAGTTTTGGTGACAGGTGTAGGTTTTTGCATTCATGGTGTACTGGCAGTTTTAAGATGTTGACACAGCTTCAAGGTCACCAGAAGGTATGATTCAGTTTAATGTTTTCTTGGCTTTCTTACATTCAAATTACTTGCTTTTAAGCTAATCTTTTTAATTCATCATTATTAGAAGACACAACCGAAACTTTGCCTTTTGGGTTATCGAAACCGTTGGGTTTCAGTTTTTTGGTCTCGGTTCGGCTTTGGTTTTTGCCATTCGATCTTGAAATTTGTAGGCCGAAAAAAGGTTTAACTGAAAAATAATGAATCTAGGTGTAAATAGTTTTTTGAGATTTATTAACTAGTTGATTATTATACATTTGACCAAAAATATTTGAGTTGGATATTTGTTAAATTTTTATAAATTACTTCGGTTTTTAAAAAACATAAAACCAAACCGTTGGTTTTTGTTTCGGTTCGGTTTTTTCGGTTTAAAATTTTCAGTTTTTTTCGGTTTTGGGTCAGTTTCTTCGGTTTCTTTCACACCCTTATTGTAAATTATGTAAATAAATAAATTGTGAGCTTTTATAAATATGTAAGGGTTAGGTTTTTTTATTTAATTTATAAGTGATTAAAAATAATAATAATCACCGTTTTCTATAAGTTATATTAAGGGGCTGTTTGGTAGCCTCTTAATGGTCATTAAGAGGCTACTTCTTAATGGTTCATAACATCTTAATGGTTCAAAGGTAGCCTCAAATCTGAATGGTTAAGAGGTAACCATTAAGAGGTAGTCTCTTAATCATTCAGACTTAAGGTTACCTATTAACCATTAAGAGGCTATGAATCCCTAAGTTTCATACATCACACAAACATTGTTTATAATGGGGATGAAATTGTATAAAATAAGAGTGACTAGTAAGATGTGCCCCAGGGGTGTGAGCAGAAAACCGAATTAACCGGAAAAACCAAACTGAAGCATTAATTGACGGTTAATTTTTTGTTTTTTTGAAAAACCGAATTTTCGGTTTCGATTCGGTTATAATTTTTGAAAAACCGATGAACCGAACTGATTGATGGTGATAAAGATTATCAAGATGATGAGGAATAGATTAAACTTTGAAGATAAATAAGATGATGAATGAAGATTGGGACTAAACTTATAATGCTTTTTAATTAAGAACTCTATTTAATTTAAAACTTTATTTAGCAACTTTGTATTCGTATAGTTCCACGTAACACGTGCCTATTTTTGTTTTTTGAATTCAATATATATGTGGTACTCTAATACGTTCTTATACAAGCTTAAAATATGCATTTTCATTTTTAATTTTTTTTTGCAATGTCTACATGTAATTGAAAAAAACTGAATCGAAACCGAAAATAACCGGAAAACCGAATGGTTTGTATATTCAAAAACCGATTACTTCGGTTTTGGTTTGGGTTTGGGTTTCGTTTAATAATCGAACCGAACCATGCTCAGCCCTAATGTGCCTGATTATTGTCACAAGAAACCATTGTCGACTAATCTAGATGTTGAACTCACCCCTATTTTTTGTTGATTAATTGTAGATTGTTAGTGGTATTGCACTACCGGCTGGATAGGATAAATTGTATACCGGGAGTAGAGACGAGACCGTTCGGGTCTGGGATTGCCAATCAGGACAGGTTGATTATTATTAACAATGTAATTTATATTGTTAATTTTGTTTGTTTGGTTTATTTATTGTGATTTGTTTTGGGTTTTTTGTAGTGTGCAGGGGTTATTAATTTGAGTGGTGAAGTGGGGTGTATGCTCAGTGAAGGCCCGTGGATGTTTGTGGGATTGCCCAATCTTGTTAAGGTAGTTTTATCAACCGTTTAAATAATCTTGTTTCTTGAATCTTTTTTATGCTTTAACGTTGTGTTGGATTATTGTTTTAGGCGTGGAATGTGCAAACGTCTGCTGAGTTGAGTTTAAATGGACCAGTCGGGCAGGTTTATTCTTTGGTGGTGGGGAGTGATTTGTTATTTGCTGGTGTTCAGGTGAGTTTTTGAATGAGGGGTTATAATTTAATAATGGGTTTTGTATAGTTTAATTGAGAATGTGAGGGTTGATGCAGGATGGGAATATCCTCGCTTGGAAATATAATCCCGCGACTCATTGTTTCGAGCCGGCCGCCTCTCTTCAAGGGCACACATCAGCTGTTGTGACCCTGGTTGTTGGTGGCAATCGGTTGTACTCGGGCTCAATGGACAAGTCAATACGCGTAAGTTTACGTTTACATGTTATTTTTTTATTTCATAAATGGACAATTGCTTAAACGGATTTAAGCAAATGGGTAATTGGGTCGGTTTAGCTTGTAGAGTGTCACCAACCTGTCAAATGGGCGTCTTTGACCTCTTTATTTGTTTTATTGTAGTTTTTTATTTGTTTTATGGTAGTATTTTTTAAAGACAATGGCTTTATTGGACTCAGGCAAACAGGTCAATTCATGCGTACTCTGTCAACAACCGGTCAAGTTGGCGCTTTTGACGTTTTGATTATGTTTTAGTAATTTGTTTTTAAAGGACAACTGCTTTAATGGATTTAGGCAAATGGTAAACGGGTCGATTCATGTGTATTGCCAACAATTGGTCAAATGAGTATTATAACCTTTGGACTCAGGCAAACAGGTCAATTCATGCGTACTTTGTCAACAACCGGTCAAGTTGGCGCTTTTGACGTTTTGATTATGTTTTAGTAATTTGTTTTTAAAGGACAACTGCTTTAATGGATTTAGGCAAATGGTAAACGGGTCGATTCATGTGTATTGTCAACAATTGGTCAAATGAGTATTATAACCTTTTGATTAATTTTTAGTAATTTGTTTTTAAAAGACACCGCTTTAATGAATTTAGGCAAATGGTTAAACGGGTGGCTTGATTTGGGCTGTACTTGGTCACAAACGGGTCAAATGAACAATTTTGATGTTTTACTTGTTTTCTTTATTCCTGATTTTATCTGCATGACTTGTTTTCAGGTTTGGAACCTTGAGAATTTGCAGTGTCTACAAACATTGACTGATCATGCTGATGTTGTCATGTACGTTCTTTGCTGGGATCAGTTTCTTCTATCATGTTCCCTAGACAAAACAATAAAGGTTTTGACACCTTAACTTTATACTATATCGACTAAGGTTCTTAATCTTACATTTTGTATAAAATTGCTTGTTTTGCTTACTCATGAAGGTGTGGGCGGCTACCAACAGTGGCAATTTGGAAGTAACTTACACGCATAATGAAGAACATGTATGTTATATCAACTCTTGTTCTAGCTAGAGACTGATTTTTCATTTTATATTTTTTGTTTTGTTAATAATTTATTATCTCCTGAAATAATCTGTTATGCACTAGTTAAACTTGTAAAACATAACTATGTCTAATAGCACTTAGATTATCCTGTGTAATATTAAAAATACGGGGCAAGCAGACGTTTTAGCTATAAAATAAACAAATTTAGGATTTATGGCAGAGAATTATGCAGAAAAGAATCATAATGTTGCTGGTATTTCTTTTTATGGAACTTATAGTTATACGTGACAGACCATGAATCTTATCAATCAATCAATCATACCCAGTTTAGTCCCACCAACAGCAAAGCTATAAGTAGGTGGGAGGGTGGGATGTAGGCACACCGTACCTCTATCCAACGGGATAAAGAGGTGGCTTTCAGAGAGACCCTCAGCTCTGTAATACATATGTATGAGGCAATATATAGTAAATGAAATAGTAATAATAATAATAATAGTAGTATTAATAATAATAAAATAATACTAATAAAAATAGTAATAATAAAAACAATAATAGTAATAATAAATAATAATAATACTATATGGTGTGTGAGTAGAATAAGATAAATAGAGGCCTTAAGGTGCTCATTTGTCCCTAAAAATCTTTAACTTTGATCCTACTTCTCCAAGAATTCCTATCTCCAACCATGAATCTTAATGCATTGGATTTAGGAAAGATCACAAACATGCATAGCTTTTGACACTTAGTTTTCTTAATACTTATAACAAGTAGTATCATGATGTTTCTTCTACCTTGTGCAGGGCTTGTTAACACTATGTGGGATGCATGATTTGGAATCGAAGCCTGTCCTGCTTTGTTCTTGCAATGACAACACCGTCCGCGCGTATGATCTGCCATCGTAAGTTTTCCGACATTTATTAATGTAGAACTGTGGTACATTTTGGTTTCAAAAAGCGCGTGTGAGGCATGAGGCTATTTGTTGGTCAAATTTGGTCAAAGTTAGGGTCTCTAATCACGGGATTAAAAGAATTATGAATGGTTACTTGATAAAAAAAAGCTGATATGCAAAAGAGATATAACTTTTGGTTGCACATAAAGCTTTTTTTTGGTTGTAGACTGTGCAATGCCTAATGACGGTTTTTAAATCAAGCGGTACACACTTAGGTGTGTAAATAAGTCAAGGTCGACTTGGGTATGTTTTGAGCTCAATTTTTAATGCTCGAGTTCGGCTAGTGAGTAGTTTTTTAAGCTCGGACTCAGTCTTGGCTTGGCTTGGCTTGGCTCGCTTATCAGTTTTTATTAATTTATATACGTTTTAGTTATTTACTCTAGTTCAAAACTGTAATTACACTAGTTATATATGTGTTTAGTAGGTTAATTTTATTTGTACGGGATCCCACCCCTTTTTAGTTATTTTACCTTGTTTTTTTCTAGATAATATATATAACGTAATATTATATTTTTTTTTGTTATTTTTATCAGTATTTTATGTAGAATAATGATAATCATTATTATTAAAAATATGTTTTTACATAATAATTTTTTTATATAAATAACAGGCCTGTTTAGGTTCACCAACCAGCTCGAGCTCGATAAGTAAAATTTGGGTACCGGCTTGTTTATTAGTCAACCTTATTTATAGTCTCAAACTCGTTTAAGCGCTGCTCAATTTGAGCTTTTAGCGAGCCGATTTTTAGTAGCTCACAAGCAGCTTGGTTCGGTTACATCTATAACCACATACAGTCAATTTCATCACTTGAATAAAGCAAAATAACTGATGTTTTGTTTTTCTTTTTAATAATACTAGGTTTTCAGAAAGAGGGAAAATATACGCAAAGCAAGAGATCAGATCTATACACAGCGGCCCAAATATATTCTTCACGGGAGACGGAACAGGAGAAGTGAGAGTTTGGCAGTGGCTGGCTGACCAATCAGCCACAAACACAACCACAACCACACCCGCTTGATTTAGATACAGCTTTACCCTTGCCATATTGGTTTTTCTATCGGCTCGTTTTGTATAACATAATTATGAATGCGGTTTGTAAGTCCCAGAAAAAAGGTTGATGAAATTGTAGGCATGTTGTTGCTATTGTAACATGTTGGACAAACACAACCACACCCGCTTGATTTAGATACAGCTTTACCCTTGCCATATTGGTTTTTCTATCGGCTCGTTTTGTATAACATAATTATGAATGCGGTTTGTAAGTCCCAGAAAAAAGGTTGATGAAATTGTAGGCATGTTGTTGCTATTGTAACATGTTGGACAGTTCTTTTATTAGTTGAGGTTTCATAGTAGAAGCTTTTTGGCTTTGCTTCTTCCAGAAGTCGTCATTCGGTTTATACTTTATATAGAAGTGTTGTGTGCCTACACTATTTTAAAAATTTTGGTTATCTGCTTGATTTAGATAATGACAGGGTTGGTTGTGAGTTATCATTTGTGCTACAAAAAAAGTCTTGGAAAGACTTTCTCTGTTAGTTTGTTTGTTTATGTTAATAAATATTCACTCTTGTTTAAATCAAAGTTAGAAGATGATATTTTGGATGTATTTAGTTTATTACAGCTCTCTTTTCTCTTTATATGCTGTTGACTTGTATGCGTAGATGACTTCTTGAGTAATTTTGTAAGACATCTTTAATAAGTAAGCTGTTTTGAAAACCAATTTGCATTTTGCACTCTATTGATTCATTCTGTAATTGTAACCGAAAGAAAGAATTATAGATAGTTTATGTGATATGCTTGTATTGTAATTTTGGATTTGAAGTTTTATTTAATGTGGTTTTTGTTATTACTGTTTGCTTTTAGGTAACGCTTGAGTGTGAAAGTGGGAACTAAAACCGTAGATGACCATGTCTTACTGTTTACTTTCGGGTAACGTTAGAGTGAAAGTGAAAACTAAAACCGTAACTGGTGGCCATATCACATGGATCATTCGTGTTATAAGAAAAAGAAAGTTAACATTTGTAACGGTAGCAACAAAATAATAAATAAGTCAAGGCTCTGACAATGATATTTCTATCCATTTCAAAAAATATAGTCATAGAATTATAAATAAGTTATAAAGCCTATTAAATGCGGTAACATTTAGAAGAATTCTCCGGTGCTTTTATGCGGTATGAACTTCAAATTAATTTGTCAAAATGTCGTGTCTTTGGCACAAAGTTAAATAACGAGGATTTACTGGAGATGGCCCAGACCCGGGGGAGCAACCGTTCTAACAACTTTTAAAATTTACTTATTTGTTTTTTGAAAAGCAAAAGGTATTTGACAAGTTCCTTTAAAACTTCAAAATGGGGGTAGGTTGACCGTAATAAAATCGGTCCTGAACTTATTACCAACATATTTTTTAACTCATTATACCGAGCTCTGCAAGGTGTGCTATAGAAACTAGACAGGTTAAGGCAAATATTTTTGTGGGGCTGCATGGAGGATAGAACGCTAATAAACTGGGTAGTTGGGAAAAAGGTAATAGCACCATTTCTAGAAAAGAGGCCTCGGGTTAGGGTCTCTAAGGGATGCGAAGCTTGCAATGTTAGCAAAATGGTGGTGGAGATTTAAAGAAAAATATAGGTGATCATTGTAATTCGGGGCCCACTCTGGTAACTAAGTGGAACAATTGGGTCCAAAGAAGGTTTGGTCTTGGCATGGCTTGTAGGCCGAGAGAGATTACCATCACTTGTTGAGCTAGCAAAGAGGAATTTAAATGTCGGGTGGCTCGGTTCAATGTCCACTGCATGAGGATCACGAGGAAACCGTGGGACATATTTTTGTTTTGTGTCGACTTGCTAAGGATGTGTGGCAAGTTGTGCCATTGTGGTGTATGATCCGGGCTAATTTTGCTTTTAGTGTTTAGGACATCTTTGATCTCTACGAGTATACGGTTTTCAATAAGAAAGCGAAGGTGTTTGAAGCAATGTGCTTTGTTACGCTCTGGAGTGTTTAGAAGGCTTGGATGAGAAGGTCTTTAATGGGACGCCACCGATGCTCTTAAGTATAGTGGGCGACATAAAATCTATCAGGTTCTTGTAGATAAACAACCGATTGAAAGGAAGAACATCTATTGGGAACTTGGGAATGGTCGCCAAATTCGGTTTTGGATGGATTTGTGGTTGGGTTCGGCGCCGATTATGGACAAGTATCCGTCCTTATATGCGGTAGAAAAACATAAAAATGTCTTGTTAGCAGATCGGTTGGTGGTCACTGGATCCTCTCGTCGCATTGTGTGGGATTGGCTTAGAGTTCCTTGCTCCCAACAGGAGGTGATCGAGAAGCAAGAGTTGGAAGATCTCCTTCAAGGGGTGGTGATGGTTGACCGTGAAGATTCATGGTCTTGGGCGGTTGGTAGCTGCAAAGAGTTCGAGGTTTCATCGATTAAAAGATGGATGGTTCGGTCCGTTGTGGATGCTGGGAGTTTCGGTTTTCAATGGAGCGATTGGGTCCCGAAAAAATGTAATATTTTTATGTGGAGGGCCGTTCTGGATTGTCTTCCAACCAAGGAGGCTTTAGCTAGACGACATTTGCATTGTGATGATCATAGTTGCGCTTTATGTGAGAGTAATGAGGAATCGCTCGAGCACTTGTTAACCGGGTGTTTCATTTCTATGGCCGTTTGGAATGCGATTGGTTCATGGTGCAACATCCCTAGATCTTTTGTTTTCCATGTTAATGATTTGGTGGAAGTGCATAAGGTTAGTGGTGCGACGGGGAACAAGAGATTGATTATTCATGGCATTGTCATCATTACTTGTTGGAGGATTTGGCGGGCTAGGAATGAAAAGATTTTTTCGGGCAAGAACACTAAGGTGGTAGAAATGGTTGCGGATATAAAATCTTTGGGTTTTCTTTGGTACAAAAATAGATCTAAGATAGGGGTAGTGGATTGGAAAAGATGGTGTTTATTTGATGTAACGTGATTGTTGTTTTTGGTTTGTGGCTTTCGACGTCTTTCTCCGTCTTGGTGATAGTCGTTGGTTGTGTTTGTTTTTAATGAAAGTCAATTTTCAAAAAAAAAAAAAATCTATTGGGAACTTGGGGTAGCTTTAATTTTTGAGTATTTAATTGTGTAAGAGTAAGTTTGGTGAATTTCTGACTGGAATTTTGGTCATTTCTTGACCTGTATATATAAAAAAAGTTTAGTGAGTCGTTCAAAAAAAATTGGGAAAGTTACCAATCAATATATTTGATCACATCCTTTTACAAAAACAAACATAGAAAAAATAAAACTAAAATTTTATTTGACCAACAGGCGTGTTCATTTCGCGCTGACGTGGCGAGAAACAAAATCAAATTCCCACCGATATATAAATAAAAAACATTAATATTTAATAATACGATTCTCGCCGAGTCAGCGAGAAAATATGATCTTTTCTCGCCCCAAAAAGGTGTTTTCTCGCCCAAAAAAGTGCTTTCTCGCCACTTAAAAGAAAATGAAAAATTATATTCTTTTTTCATATATAAAAATCATAAAAAATAACCAAAAATTAGAATAATGCAAAAAAAGAAAAAGGTTTTAAATAATGCAATTTTTATAACTAATTTTTTTAAGATTTTAAAATTATTAAAATTTTTAAAAGTTTAAATAATGCAAATTATTTTTTTAGAACTTTTTTAATAATTTCGAGAATTAGTTAATTGTTTTAACAATTAATTTGAATTACTGACGGGCCACTGCCAACCCACTCATATGCATTCCTTGAGTATCAGAGATCAACTTTAGGAGAAAATTCACCATGTGAGAAAAAAACCCTCATGCCCAACCTGAAACGTCCTATTTTTTTGTTACATATGAAACTTAAATCTAAGACATACTTTTTTTTAATTAAAGTCTCTGTGTATCTCGCTTGAACCACTTGAGATAAGGAACATTGACGTTATTTCGTTAAATTAGTAAAATATTTTTTTAATAAAAAAGTTAAATTCAATTAATAAATATTTAAAAAATAATAAACCTTTTTTAAAAAGTGTAACAATTACTATTTATTATATATGTTTTGGAGGCGGCTTGTTCTAGTACGATGTGTTCATTCGAGTCAAACCGCACTGTATGGGTAAAACAATGAATGAGGGATGGAATGGACAAATGAATGAAATGGATCATTACCATTCCATTGTCATATTTGAATATCGTGTGAGAATAAAATGATTCTTTACTTTATTATTATTATTATTAGTAATAACAAAAATAAATAGTAAATAATAATAATACTAATAATAATAATTAATAAATATATATATATTCATAATAATTAGTTTTTAAGATCCACAAGTTACAACAAGATTACTTAACCGAAATTATCGTAAAAACGTTTAATCACCTATGCGTGTTGTGATACGTTAACTCATTAAATTTAAATATAATAATAATTATAGTGTAATAATAGTTATATTATAATATGCAAAACAGTAATTTATAAATAATTATAATATAATATTGATATAATAACTATTATTATTATTATTATTATTATTATTATTATTATTGTAGTTGTTTCATTTTCATTCATTGAAAGAATGAAAAAAAACCCTATCTTAAAGAAATAAAAATCCTATAATGAAAGTAGTTTCATTCCTCAAGAAATAATACATTCAATTAACACATGACACCCAATACATGTTTTAATTCAATCCTTTGTAGTGATTCGTTCCACTCAATCTTTTATTCCTTCGTACCAAACAGTATTGGAAAAATTCTCTCTTAGATGGCTTGCAAATGTATATTTAGGTAATATTAAAAGTGAGTGTTTATTTCTATAAGGGGAAATGGTCAAATGACCATTTTCATAATTTTCCCATTTACTTTATTATGTGCTAAAACTCCAATAACATAACACTAGAGTAAGGATTACTTTATTTAGAAAAAAAAAACACTTTTGAAGGCTCATATTTAGACACTAAATCAATCGAACGAATACGAACAAGAACATGTTCGTTTTCATTACTTTTACTTTAAATGAACACGAACATGAACATTTAGACGAACACATATTTTGTGTTTATGTTCGTGTTCGTTTATTTAAAAAATAGACACATTTGTGTTCGCTTGTTTAAAATCTAAACAAACGGTTCATGAGCATAAATGAACATAAATGAACATAATTGAACAAAGATAAAAAAGTATAAATGAATATTTATGAACAAATGTAAATAAACACAAACAAACATAAACGAACATATATGAACACCCTAAAATGAACACAAATGAAAAAAATATAAAACTATTAAGTGAATAAATCTTCTAGATAATGCTAGAATTATTTTCTAATGATATGTTAACGAACATAAATGAACATAAATAAATGGACATAATTGAGCATAAATAGACGAACATAAACAAAAACTCACGGACATAAATGAATGAAACATGTGTTCATGTACGTTTGTTTTAATGTTTTAATTAAATGAACACAAATTTTTTGTTCATATTTGTTCGTTTCACAAATTTTGTGTTCATGTTCATTCACCAAAGCTTCTGTTTGTTTGCACTTTACAGCTCTGCTCATTTTTAAACTAAGAAACCCTCCCTAAAATCGTCTCTGGTCTCCTATCCGTCAGCGCCACACACTGCAATCAATCCCTTTTAGATATGTGGGTATACATTTCTCATTCACTCTATTTCTTGTTACAGTTATGTAATCGATTAGTAACAGGCTTCAACGTTTGTTTGGATACCCCGAGTGCTTATTAACGCATGAATTAGTTTGAGTAGAGAATGGATTCTGGGCATAGTGGTAAACCTAGAATGGATGATGATGATGATGATATGTTAAGCAGTTTGCCCATTGATCTTATCCATAAATCCAAGCATGTTGTCCAAACAACAGCTTTGTCTTCCAGATGACGGTTTATCTGGAATTCACTGCCTTATCTCAAGATCTCAACTCACGTTGTCCCGACTTCTCCAAATTCGTCAACCATGTCCTGTTGGGCCGCAACGATCAAATATAAGTGTATTCACTCGACCTCAATTTCACCCATGCATGATGACACGATTCATTTCCCTCTTAATCTCTGTCGGTGGTCTCAGCCCATGACCCACATATATAAACCTTAAATCACCCATATCCTTTCATTTACACATATTCCATACACCACCCAAAACACACACTTAATCTCTCTTTTCCCTAGCCGAACCAAGATAGAAAACTGATCCTGATCCAAGTTAATGATAGTATGATGTTGTATGAACTCAAACCATTAGATTTAGTCACGAAATGATTGGACGACACCTTTAAACCGTTAAAGTCACGAGATCCGGGTGGAATCAGGTATAAAGCGAACCTAAGATGAGCTTAGGGGTCACCCTAGCTCAGATATGGATCGAACGGGACGAAAAACGGTAAAAACGGTGGTGAAACGGCTGAGATCTCGGTTTTCCGACGAAGGCGGCGCTGGAAAGTGTGTACGAGGTAAGGGGAATGTCAGAGAATGTTTCTGACATTCTCTGACCTAACCCTAATTCGTTAACGGGGAGTTAACGAATTAGAGGTAATTCGTACGAACTAGGGGCGATTCGTCAAGAGATTCGTTAATGAAGCTTAACGAACTAGCTTTAGTTCGTGTCCAAGTTCATTATGGAAAGGATAACGAATTAACCCCAGTTCGTTACAAAGGTCCAATTCGTTAAGACAACCAATTCGTTATAATCGTTAACGAACCAGACTAACGAAAGATAACGAATTAGATAACGAATCAGGCTACGTTCAGATAACGAATTAGGCTTAATTCCTTATGAAGAATGAGTTAGAGAATAAAATAATAATTTAAAATCCTAATGAAAAATGTGTTAAGACAGTTAATAAAAATAAAATCTTTCCAAGCTGACCTGGTAGCTCGACCCCAGCCAGGGGCTCTGCCCCTTGGACCTTGCTAGGGGCTGTTGCCCCTAGACCCCGCTGCCAGGGGCGCTGCCCCCGGACCACCGTCCGTTGAGGATTATAATTAAACTAGAAATACGATGAGTAGTGATAGTTAATTGATACATGTAATTATTATACAGTTAGCCGTGCACAGCTCAAGAAAGGAATAACCATAAACAGTGGACGTAACCGAGTTCAGGTGAGTTTCTAGCCCCACTTCCTAGTTATGTTTTCGGGGCTGTGTGCATACTCGATGAGAAGTGTGAATACACTTACCTTAAGTGGTATGTGTGCTATAATGTTTGATATATATATATATATATATAGATGATATGAATGGATGTCTGTCAATGCGTGAACGATCTTCGGATATTGCACGCGTAGGCAGGGAAGGAACGTTAGCCAGTGCATGAACGATCTTCGGATATTGTTCGTACTGCCAATGAGAATGATCTCCAAGTGGTTATTAGTGTGTGTAAATGTTATGATGTAATTTGGTTGTTATTTACATGATGTAATGATATAAAGTGTGTTGTAGACAAGTAGAAGAAGAGTGTGATGGAAGTGAATAGGGGTCTAGTAAGGGTGTTAGTGGCCTGACGATAGTGCGTGGTAGGGTAACCCTATACGTGACTTTGTTATTAAAGTGGCATAACATGAGTGCGTGGTAGGGTAAGCCTATACGTGTCTTCGTTATTAAAGTGGCATAACGTGAGTGCGTGGGAGAGCAAGCCTCCACGTGTTTCCGTAAACAAGTGGCTAAGTGGTTAGGGGGCAGTTAAGTGGTAAGGTGAATAGGTCAGACAGTGGACTATGTGTCTTCGGATACGTATATGAATGCATGTAGTGGTTGTGTGGTAAGTTGCTTGATTAACTAGAACTCATGCAGCGTAGCTGACTTTTAGTATGCACGCATGTGATCAGACTTAAGAGCTAGCATGAGGATGACACATGGCATGGATTGAACGGCTGGCATCTGAAGATGGAAGAGATGATGTTTTAAATACGATGTTTATGTTATGGTTTTAAAGAAAGGATTTAAGTATTGTATCGAATGACTAAAGATTAACGTTTTCGCGAAAGTTTTAATTAACTCTGATTTATAAGAATTGTGTTTATGAGTAAATCCGACGCTAAAGTAGGGCTACCGGGTACGGGGCCTTACATTGGACCTCCATATTGGGGTATTTTTTTCCCATGAGAAAGCCCAAAAAATATTAACCTACATGGGTTTTATTACTATTATTATTTTTTGTTCACGAATGAACACAAAAAGAAAATTATGTGTTTGATTTTAATGGGCTTTGTTTTTGCAAGATTCAAGAAAAGATATAAAGTTTCGTTTTTGGCTAGATTCAAGAAAAAAGTATAAAGTTTTGTTTTTGGGTTGCACATGTTCAGCTGACAATAATACACATACGAAAAGATTGAAGTTTTTTTTGTTCCTCTTCTGCCATCAACAAAAGATCATGAAGAGAAGAATATTGGTGCTCCAAAGTTTTTTTTGGTGTTTTGTGGAGATAAGAGACGTTATAGAGACCGGTTATTTTCTTATTGGTGTTACCTCTTACTCTTTATTTTATTCCATATACTTGATGTTAGTTTGTACCAAGTATATGATGATTTGTGTATGCCTCTAGTTTTACCTAGAGAAGACTTTGTATTGATATTATTGGTGATGGTGGATTTGAGCGGCTCTAGTAGTCCCGTGGTTTTTACTCTCGCCTTGAGAGGTTTTGCCACGCTAAAATTATTGTGTCCTTTTACTTTTAAATTACCCTATTAGTTTGCATCCTCATTGGTTCATTCAGGTCGAGAAAAAGTTTAGCCAAACGAAGATTAATTCCGCACTTTTTGTTTACCGTTCTTGGCTAGGTAGTCGTTTTTCCCAACTGAGTGGTATCAAATCTTGGGATCTTGTTCTTGGGTTAAGGTTTGTTTGAACGATGGAAGCTAATACATGTAGGATGGTGAATTTGAATGGGTCTAATTATCATGTATGGAAAGGCACAATGGAAGACCTTCTTTATGTGAAGGATTATTATTTGCCTGTGTTTAGTACCGATAATCCTGAAGATAAAACAGTTGAAGAGTGGAATATTTTGCATAGGAAGGTTTGCGGGTATATTCGGCAATGGGTTGATGATAATGTTTTGAACCATATTAGCGGGGAGAGTCATGCTCGTACTCTATGGACCAATCTTGAAGAGTTGTATGCTCGGAAGACCGGGAACAATAAGTTGTTCTTGACTAAACAGTTGATAAACTTGAAATACCGTGATGGAACTCCTGTTACTGATCATCTAAATGTTTTTCAGGGTGTTATTAATCAGCTTGCCGGTATGGGAATTAAGTTTGAAGACGAGATACAAGGTTTATGGCTTCTTGGTACGTTATCGGATTCTTGGGAGACTTTTAGGACATCGTTGTCCAACTCCGCAGCGAACGGTATTATCACTATGGAATTGTCTAAAGGTAGTATTGAAAATGAAGAGATGATAAGAAAGTCACAAGGTTCCTCTTCACATTCAGATGCCTTAGTTACTGAAAGTAGGGGGAGAAGCCATAGCAGAGGTCTGAGTAATAAATCAAAGCACCGCAGTAAGTCTAGAGGGAAGTTTGAAGATTATGAGTGTCATCATTGTGGTAGAAAAGACACACAATAAAATATTACAGACAACTGAAAAAGGAGAACAAGAAGGCTAATTACAACAATAAATAGAATAACGATAAGAAAGATGACGGTGATGAAGGAACTTCTGAAACTAACATTGCCGCCGAAGAGTTTCATATTTGTTGTGATTATGATATGGTGAACATTGCACGTGATGATTCGAGTTGGGTTGTTGACAGTGGTGCTACTTGTCATGTGACATCACAAAGGGATTTTATTTGTCTTATACTCCTGGTGATTTTGGGAATGTCAAGATGGGTAACAATGGGCTATCAAAGATCGTTGGTGTCGGGGATGTTTGCTTGAAGTTTGATACTGGGACGGATTTGGTTTTACACAATGTAAAACATGTTCCGAATATTAGACTTAATTTGATCTCCGCATGGACATTAGATGATGATGGTTTCCACAGTACCTTTGGTGATGGAATTTGGAAACTTACTCGTGGTTCGTTGATCGTGGCAAGAGGTGAAAGAACTTCAAAGTTGTAGATGGCACATCCAAAGATTTCCAGAGACTCGGTTAATTCATTGACGAATTCTCCATATGTGGCATAAGAGACTTGCTTACATGAGTGAAAAGGGGATGTCTATTTTATAGAAGAAAGATGCCTTGTCCAGTGTGAAAGATGTTCATTTGAAGAAGTGTTCTCATTGTATGAATGGTAAGAAAAAGAGAGTTTCTTTTTATAGTCATCCGCCTCATAGAAAAGAAAGTATACTTGACTTGGTGCTTTTAGACATATGTGGTCCTATGAAGACTAAAACACTTGGGGACTGCTTATATTTTGTCACGTTTATAGATGATATTATACTTTAAAGTCTAAAGATCAAGTTTTTGATGTGTTTAAGTAGTTTCATGCCCTAGTTGAGAGACAGACTGGGAAGAAGCTCAAGTGTATTCGTACAGATAATGGAGGTGAATACTGTCACACCCTCAATTTTCGACTAACGGGGTTTTACCGTGAGGCGCGTGACATACCAGGATCTAGCCATGTGTCATAACGAACAACCAATTTATAATGAAAAATATTTAAATATTATTGCTCATCATAAATGAGGTAAGTACATTTACAATAAAGTTGTTACATTTGTGGAAGCGTATAATTTATGAAAAACACTTAAAAACCCAGAGTGCGTGTCAAGACGCCCAGACATAACATTTCATCGAAGACTCCCAGCATAATTCGATGCTTAGTGGGATCCATGAATCCTAGACTCATTTCAACTTCGTACGTGCACCTTAAACACCTGAGAAAGGCATGCTAAAATGGGTCAACACAACGGTTGGTGAGTTCACAGGTTTGAGTTTAAAAACAAGTTTGTTAAACAAACCATTTAGTAAGTAAACGTTGTAAGCAATAAAGCATGGATAATGTATGCATTAGTAATACCGCTAGTTAATTACGCTAGCAATCATGTTACATTAGTGTGAGTTCCATTGTGACTGAGGCTGACTTGTTAGTTTGTTTGCCACCCACGGAGTCTAATATAAGACTAGTGCGTATTGCGTTCCTAGTAAATGAAACGCCCGGCGACTCCCTCAACCGAGAGCCACTTGTTGGACATTTTTAAATTTGAAAAACCAAAAACTATAACTATAAACAGATTTAGGTATATATTCACTTGATTTAGTTAATGTTTATACATAACGAACTAGATAATAATTAAACTAATTATTACATTAAATATTAAACAAAAACGTTAACGATAAATACAAAGACTCAAGACGCAAAACTGTGCACTAACAGGCACCCCATCGTCTTGAGCTCTTTGTCTTTAAGTTACTTGAAGCGCTTGGACTGCCAGTCTCTGCAACTATGAATTCCATTTTCATGACAGACACGCACAACGCGTTGGAATTGCATAGCCAGGTCGTAATTTTCACGGCGCTCGATCAGAATCTGCTTCCTGTGTAGCACGTCGTTGTCTGTTTCAGATAAATTAACCAACCACATCAGGTCGATTATCTTGATCAATTCAGTCTCCAGTCCACGACCAAGAACAATGAAGGCCTCGCCCGTACGATTGTCATAGTACCATCGGTTGAAAGAGAGATGCATTTGTTGGGGAATCGTCTTCACCGGCACTCTTTTCATCGTCTTCGGAGGTTTTACTTTAAGCACAAGTTTCTTCCACCCAGTCTTAGGATCGATTTCGTCAATGCGTTTACGTCTTGGGACCTGGGGCTTGAAGAACTTGAACCCATGATTCACCTCGAACAACAAGTTTTGGTGAAACCACTCAGCTGTCCGGTCACCACCACGATTGATAAATGGACGTCTCGCGAGGGTACGAACATCCCAACGCGGTAGAGTAAGAACACCCATTATTGTTTCGTAGTACTGGATTCCTTTTTCCCACTTGACTACACATACCTTAAGCTCTGAATCATACAACCATGAAACAATATCACCATGTACCTTAGAGACAGTCTTGAAGGAGGTCACTTGGTTTGCTTTGACCCAAGCTGCAGCTGTGTCTTTTCTTTCTTGATCAACATATCTATGTGCTTGAATAATCTTACCAGCAGCTTTAAATCTGAACTAACTCAGAATCTCTTCAACAGATGGATCAACAGACGATTCAAAACAGACATCCTTTCCTTTGTTCTTCTTTTCAAGCTAGTCTTCTGCTTATTTAATTATATCTTCATTAAACACTGGAGCCCCTTGATCAACATTTGAGTGTTGAAACAAATCAGGGTACTCCTCAGCAGTTACATCTTCCATCTCCACATCCTCGTCTTCATAAATAAACTCTGTATTCATTGAAATAGACGGATCATCTTCTATACCTTCCTCATTCACCACTTCGACATCAGGTTCTGTTTCTAACACGGTCAACTGTTCGTCATTCAACCCAAGCAGTATGGAAATCTGCTCCCGTGTCAAAGACCTGTCAAAAAACTCACCCTCCTCTATCTCATCCTTGTTCACCATGCTTCTAATCACCCCCGATCCTTCCATGAATATTACCGTGTCAGCTTCAATCATCTCAATCAGTTTAGTTGCCGAATAATCACGATAAATAACAATTTGTTTTTGAGAATCGTCAACAGAGCTCGTACCCGCACCAGAGCTCGTACCCGCACCAAACGCAGGGTCTTGAGCTTGTTTAGGCTCACCACCAGCACCAGTCTCATCATCATCAGAATCTTCCTCATTATTCTTGATTTTCTTCAAGGCATCATCTTTACAAGTCAATTGAAGGATCAGATCCTCTTTCTTTTTAATCTTCACCCCCTGAGACTCAACAATCTCACGTAGGGCCTTTGTTTCCTTTTGACAAAAAGAAACATAGCTGACTAGTTTCTTCTGATTCTCCATTAGACGTTCCTGATTTAAGCGATCAGCATTCATCTGGTTCTCATACAAATGAAGAAGATTTAATTGCATTTCTGTCTGACGATGTGGTGGCAAAGCATACAAGGATGGATGAATTGGTTGGATTGGACCTTGAGGCCTTGTAATTCTCATAAATGAGAGATCACTAGGAGGAGGAGGCCTCACAGGTATGGTTGGAGGAGTTGTAGCCACAGTATCTGTCGGCAAAGGTAGTTCAGTCAATGCGGACTGAGGTATCATACCCAACTGCTCATGTGATACCATGTCGTCGTCAAGGTCATTGCCGGAGTGCTAGTTGTAGTTGGCACTACCGGGCTTTGAGACGTTGGTTGACGAGGTGTTGGCACACCAATAATTACCCCAGCCCCAGCTGACACACGTCTTTTCTTCGATGGCTCACCAGTTGCCACCGCTTTCCCTTTCCTCTTTCGTTCTTGTTGAGCAGCAATGGTGGCAGCTAAAGCAGCATTTACTGCCTCTTGTTGCTCTTGAAAGACGACATCACCATTACCACCATTTTCACCTTCATTACCTGCATCACCATCATTCCCATCACCACCATCATTTTCATCATCACCATCGTTCCCACATTCTCCTTCCTCACACTCAGAATCTGAATCATCATGAATCCAGCGATCCTCGAAAGGATATACATAATTAGGATCAATAATATAACCAATCATCCGTTTATCCGCTGGCCTTGCCTTTCGATAGATAGCCATTCTCCATACTGTGTCGGCCGTCATGTGTTCCATATGAAGCTTATCATTCACCAAGGTTTGATCTATTGCTAAATTAGGTATCAAGTCTTGAATAATTAGCTGCAAAAATCGAGGATACATTAAAAATTTTTTCTTCTGATCCGTCTGCTGAACTTGTTCTGCCAAATGATTGAATACAAGTTCAGAGTAGTTGAATGGCTTGTTGAGAATTAAAGCCACAAAAGCTGATTGCAAGCTGAGTCGACATTCATCAAAGCCACCACGACGACCACTCATACAGTGAATAAGAACATGGAGAAGATATTTGTATGGTGGGCATAATCCATTCTTGTTCAACATAGGTTTATTAACGTCTCCACCATAATTTACACGGGTAAACAAACCCCTGACCAATTGCCTATCAAATTCACTCGGGTGATCATCAGTATCAGCAAATCGAAGCACACGACGAACTACGTCAACATCAATTGTAATCGGAGTTTCATTAATTGTGGCTCGAATATGCTTCTCCTCCTCCACATACTCAGCAGTATCCCAAAACTGCCTAACAATACTCAGATACACCGTAGGTCGAGCGGTAATGGCATAATGTATCACTGATCGTCTTAGAAAGGCCAACATATCTCCAAATGTAGCTATATCAGCAACGTCTGAGTTAACATACGCACAGATGTTGTGTTTCTTGTCAAATGGTAGTAAAATAACATCGGCTTGTTGTTCTTGTTGTGGTGGTTGATCTTGTGGAGGTTGTTTTGGTGGTGGTTGTTCGTGTTGCCCTTGATCAGCCATTGGTGGATCTTGATTTATTTGATCAACCATGTTTACTGTATAAGTAAAAACGGATATGAGAAGACGTAGAATTGTATTCAATATCAAAATATGTTAATTTATCTATAAGTGGTGTATTCAATGTCATAAGATTTATGTATTTAGGTTATTTACGCGTTTAGACGATTAAAATACTTTATTTAATTTAAAAATGAATTAAATAAATAAAATTGAATATCATTCGTTAAATATCCCACTGATTCGTTACTATTCAATAACGAATCATGCGATTCGCTATCAAGTAAATAAGCTAACAAAGTAGTCTTAGCGAATTACTTGCAAGATGACGAACTAAAGATCTAGTTCGTTATATTTTAAACGAATCCACATTTGATTCTTGAACTATATTCTTCGCTGAGCTAGTTCGTGTATGTCCTTAACGAATTGGACACGAAGCAGTTCCAATTCGCTAAGGATAACGAATGGTCAATATAATTTAGACTTGATCTTTGACTCTCATAGTCAAGGTCAAAATTAATAAGAACACCAAAGGTCAACAACATAAAACCAGCCACAATTAGCACATGCATATCGTCGAACAATCAAATTAGCTGGTCTATATGACTCGGAATCGCTATACGAAGCTCACGAGGTTAAGATTAAAGCTTAACACCGTGCCCTAAATAAGAATGAGCAGACCATTAAACAAAGTTCAAACCTTGAAAACAATAATCATTCAATCGACCCATCAAACAATAAACAATCGTTGATTAAAGTCTACCCAGGGTATCGGAATCACATTCCGAACACATTGAATCATAAATAAGCAAGTTTAACATAATAAATCATAAATAAATTGGGTTTTTAAACTTGGAAAACCCTTAGACCATAAAAATCCATAAATAATCTATCAAAGCTTAGTCATTTTTGACGTAAATCATATCGCCGTGACCATCTATACCTGCGAAACACAAAGATATCTTTAAAATGTCGAAGATCTAAGGTCGAATTTCAGAGAAAATTTTGAATAAGGTGACTTTAGGATGAAGGAAAAGATGAACAGTGAAGGACTGTTCGTCTTTTACTGTCTTATATAGTCTATCACGCTACCCGAGGTACACATTGTACGGATTAAGCAATTCGTTTGAATTTTAGATAACGAATTAGCTGATTCGCTATTCCAGTTCGTTACCTTATGGTAGCGAACAAGACATGATAAGTGTCTTTGATTCGTTAAATATGTATAACGAAGAAGAGATGATTCGTTACTGAGTGCGGAAGCGAATTAGGTGAGCGAACTAGAAACCAGTTCGCTAAAGAATCACCTAGTTCGTTATCCATAATTAACGAAGTAGAATGTTAACAAATTAAACATTTTATTTAATTTTAAATTAAATAAATAAATAAATTAAATAATACTTTAATGAATTTTAACTTAAAAAAATAATTAACGAGAACCTTTTATCCCGATAATTTTGATACCTTAAAAACGTATCACTTTTACGAAACATAATTTAAAATAAATTATTTAAATAATATATAAATAAAGAAAGATAAAATCTTTTTGGTATTTTGTAAAAATTTTTAAAGAATGTATGTACAAAGAAATATCCGAATATTTAAAAATTGAACAATCTTTTTTGTGTTTTTCTATGATTTTCACAAAAGCAAAACATATTTTTGTCTTTTTTTTTGTTGAGTTTGAGCAGAGAATCATATTGACCAAATTGCTCTTCCATCACAGTTTTATATTTCAGCGATATTATGACTGGCGTTAAGTCGGTCATTGGTATTGTTGTCCACTTAAATCTAATAACAAATTTTCAAGTGTTTTTGTGATATGATTAATTGGTTCAATTATAGCACAGAATATCAGAAACTATCAGCCTCTAATCTCGGTTCAAGCTTAATTTGATTTTTGCCAAAACACCCCAACTTGACTTAAACCATTATAGTGTTGATCAAAATTTTTGATACCAATTGTTGAAATTTTGAGCAATGCATCAAGTTTCCTTTACTGTGAGTTAGTATGCACGAGTTCATCTATCGGCTTACATACATTGTATCCCCTGGGGTCCGTTTCTTAATGGTATTAAGACGCGCACAAGGGAGGAACAAATGTATGACTAACAACGGATTTTGATCAAGTCAGTAATTTGGAAGTTTGTACTAAGTACAGCAGTGATCAAGTTTAATGACTTTGGGTTTGCTCTAGAAAGCGAGAGAAATATTCATGCTTATGAATACCCAGATGATTAAGCCGCATAAAGACTCACAATGTCCAGAATCCTAACGCTTGTTATTTGCGTTATTATATTTTTGGTGATTATCCACTATAAGGCTTGAGTATGTCTGGTTATTACATTTCTGCCATCCTCACCGAGACTTTTGCTAGAGACTAACACCCCTTTCAATTTGGCGTTTCTTTATATTTATATCACATACTTTACTTTACTTGGTTGTTTTAAGACCTACCAATGCACCAATGCAATTAAGCACACAGTCTTTTAAGCTTACTTTTTGCTGGACTTGGAGTCAAGATAATCAATGTACTATCATTTTCTCTTTTTGCTTCAAAAACTCAAAATTATGAGGAGCATAAAACAAAATAAAGATAAATTTAATCATCCTAGTTAACTTAAGTCTATAAAAAAATGGCTGTTCTATAAATTCAACAAGTGAATGATAGGACCAAGACATGCAAGCATGCTTCACAAACTTAAATAACCGACATAATTTTCAGCGAGAAAATCATCTAAAATCGCATAACGAACGCCCCAACTATTTTCCATTTTCAGGTGAATGGCTAAACTGATCATTTACAAGTAAATGTCAGGACCAAACATATACACGTACATGCCCTTCAAATGTAGATAATTGACATAATTTTCAGCAAACGCTTGCAAAAATATTTTTGGTTTTTCTCTTTACAAACTTTAAAATCACAATATTTTTGTCTTTTTCAATATTCTTATAAACAAAATAAACTTCACAGTCTTTTTGAATTTTTGGATTTTTCTATACAAACTGAAAAGTACATTCTTTTTGAATTTTCAAATTTTAAAATGTTTTTGGTTTTTCAAAATATTTTAACGGAAAACATTAAAGAAAAGAAAAACATCTTTTTGTATTTTTTAGGAATTTTTTAATGTTTTTGGATTTTATCTATACAAATGAGAATCACAATCTTTTTGCATTTTCTAGATTTTCACCCCCTAAAACCAAAATAAATTTAAAAAAAATAAAATAAAATAAAGATAGTCATCCTTGTTTAAGGATATCAGCGAGGGTCTTCAATCCATTTAAACCAAGCAAAAATTTAAAACGCGTTTTGTCAAAAGCTTTGGTAAACAGATCGACTTTCTGAAAGTCAGTATGTACTTTCTAAAGGTCAATCAACTTATTCTCAAAGCAATCCCGTATAAAGTGATATCGAATTTCGATATGTTTTGTTTTCGAATGTTGTACGGGATTCTTTGTGATAGAATTTGCAGCAGAATTATCAATCAGGATAGGAGTAGTAAGAAACTTCAAACCGTAGTCGCGGAGATGTTGTTGTATCCACAAAACCTGGGAACAGCAACTCGAGGCTGCAACATACTCAGCTTCGGCGGATGAAGTGGAGACCGTTGTCTGCTTCTTACACTGCCAGGAAACAAGCCGGTTTCCTAAAAATTGACATCCTGCAGTCGTTGATTTGAAGTTGATCTTGCAACCTCCATAGTCCGAGTCTGAATAAGAAGTAAGATCAAAAGTATCATCCTTGGGGTACCACAACCCGATGTCTGGATTTCCCCTCAAATACTGCAGAATTCTCTTGACTGCAGCTAGGTGAGTCACTCGTGGACTTGCTTGATACCTAGCACAAAGACAAACAGCAAACATAATATCAGGGTGAGAAGCCGTTAGATACATCAAAGAGCCGATCATGGCACGATAGAGGGTAGGATCAACGGTATCCTCCAATTCATCCGGTGATAAATTGTGACCCGCTGGAAGAGGAGTAGAAGGGATTTTTCCGGCAGAGATCTTGAATCGGCTCAAGACGTCGTTCACATACTTAGTCTGGTGAATAAATATTCCGTTAGCAGACTGGTGAACCTGCAGCCCTAGAAAGAAATTCATCTCTCCCATCGAACTCATCTCGAACTTTGTTTGCATGGACTTCTCAAACTCCTTACACAAAGTATCGTTTGTTGACCCGAAGATAATAACATCGACATAAATCTGAACTAGGAGAAGATCATCACCAACAGTTTTATGAAATAAAGTGCAGTCGACAGTCCCTCGTTTAAAGCCATTATCAGTCAGATGGTCGGCAAGCGTGCCATACCAAGCTCTTGGGGCTTGATGTAGACCATACAGGGCCTTATTTAGTCGGTAAACTCGGTCTGGATAATCAGGATCTTCAAAACCAGGAGGCTGTAAAACGAACACTTCTTCGTGTAGTTCACCATTGAGAAAGCACTTTCAAAATCCATTTGATAGACCTTGATATTCTTGTAAGCTGCATATGCCAGGAAGATTCGAATCGACTCTAATCTTGCAACTGGAGCATATACCTCAGTGTAATCCATACCCTCTTGCTGATGAAACCCTTGCACCACTAGATGTGCCTTGTTTCTGACAATTACACCTCGATCATCTTTCTTACACTTAAATACCCACTTAGTCGGAATCGCTTTCTTGACTCTAGCAGGCTTGTCTATTAAATCCCAAACACCCAATCGTGCAAATTGCTGTAATTCTTCTTGCATGGCTTCTACCCAAGAAGGATCTTCAAGTTCCTTTCGAGCCGTCATTGGCTCAACTTGGGATAGAAAGCAAGTGAATTTAGCAAGATTTACAATTCCCGAAGAGTGTAAGTCAGTGTAAGCACACAATATGTTATTATCACTTGACAAAGCAACTTGATGACGTGTACGAACGCCCACATCAAGTTCTCCAATGATGTTTTCCTGTGGATGATATCCATGAATCCGAAGAGTGGGATTCTCAGGAACAACAACATTATCAAATAAGTTAGTGTAATGTTCACCATGTTCCGGAGATGAAACATTATCACTGTCAAGGTTAATAACTTGATCTTCAGCTTGATCATCATTAGAAGAAGTGGAAACATTATCGATAGCCACTGGAGAAGCAACATGAGGTTCCTCAGTTGTAGCATTAGGTTGAGCTACAACATCATTAGAACTTGAAAATGTTGGAATTGCCAAATGATCTTCAAAGTATGCTCGAACCAGGTCTTCGTCAATGTTTTCAGTTGATGGAGTAAATGAATTAAATAAACTATCGTAGTCAAACATCCAATCGGGACCTTTTCCTTGAGGAGGAGTTATGTACTTTTGACAGTCCACATGGTACCATTATTCAACACAACCGGATGTAAAGTTAAATACCCTTTTCTTTGGAGATGCATATCCCAAGAAATACCCTTCGATAGCTTTTTCTTCAAATTTACCTGCATCCTTCTTCAACATCGTACATGGGCATCCAAAAGGTTCCAGATACTATAAGTTAGGTTTTCGATTATTCAATAACTCATAGCTTGTCTTTTTGAGTCTTTTAACTGTTAGAACCCGATTAGGAGTATAGCAAACTGTATTCACCAACACCATTTTGTACGTGCAACAGAATTGGACGGGAAGCTTAGAATCGGCGAGTATTGTACGTGCAGCTTCAATTAAGGTTAGATTCTTTCGTTCAACAACACCATTTTGTTGAGGCACATAAGGTGCACTGTATTCTCGATGAATTCCTTTTTGAACACAAAAGAAATCCAATACAGTGTTTTTGAATTCTGTACCATTATCACTTCGGATTCTCCTCACTTTTTGTTTGTACAATGATTCGATCTTGGTGATAAGGTTTTGTACCAAAACCGGAGTTTGATCTTTCGAACTCATAAATAACACCCATGAGTATCTCGAATAATCATCAGTCACTACAAGACAATACCAATCCCCAGAAATACTCGCACGATTCACAGGACCAAATAAATCCATATGAATTCGTTCAAGAGGAGTATTAATGGAATTCAATAATTTAGAAGGATGTGTCTTTTTCTTCTGCTTGCCCTTTTTGCATGCAACGCAGTGATCGGATAATTTAAAATTCTTCAACGAGACACCTTCCACTAAATCATTGGCAATCAAATAATTCATCTTTCTAACATGTATGCGACCCATTCTACGGTGCCATAGAATCGAGTCTTTCTCGGTTGCTTTCGAGACAAAACATGTTTCGATTGATGTGGATATCTTAGAGCTCATGTTTAAGACATAAATATCATTTGATCTTGGTGATCGCATGACAACCATGTTCTCGGGAATAACATAACCCGGTTTCAAGATAAGACATTCTTTGTTAGTGAATATCGTTGTGTACTTTTTATCACAAATCTGCGATACACTTAATAAGTTATGATCCACTTTATCACAATAATTTACTTTCTCAAACGTGATGTGACCATTTGAAACTTCACCCTCTTGTGTGATCATGCCCCCAGAATTCCCAGCAAATGCCACATAACCCCCTTCAATATTTCTCACATTGGTTAATAGGTCAAGATTCCCAGTGATATGATGAGAACATCTACTATCCATTATCCAGTTTTTACCAGACACAATCCTGGATGTACCCTACACACAAAATAAAGATGATTAGTTCAAAAAGGCAGCCCAGGCCTCGGTCTTTGGCACCTTTTGGTTTTCTTTTTGATCATTAACTTTAACAGAGTTCAAATGTTGTTCAGCCACTTGTGAATAAGTTACTGGCTTCCTAGACTTTCGTCTTAGGTAAGCTGCTTGAACAATGTTTGAATTCGTGTTCCTACAAATTGACTCATGCGGGACAAACTTTGGTTTAACCTGACCATGTGTCTCATTAACATGAATAACATTTCGTGGATTCACATTAGAGAACATAATATGAGTGTCATCAGCATACGACACAGGTCGTTTCAGAATCTCTTTAACCAAAGGAACCGGCTTAGAGTGATCCTTGATAAAAGGATGAAGATTCTGATAGCTCTTCTGATTACAATCCCTCACATCATGACCAAGTTGACCGCAAAGAAAACAGCTTCGTATGTCTACACGATGTTGTTGTGAGGTAGTTAGAATGAATGACGCAGAAGTTTGATGATGACTCACATTCTTGGTCATGCTCTTAGCAAACTCATCAGATAATTCAGATTTCTTTTTCAAGTAAAAATCCAAATTAGAACAATTTGAAAACCTTTTCAATGTGTCGGTCCCAGTTGACTTCACAAAGTTGATTTTCTTAGCTTGTTTTAAAACTTGCTTTTCCTTAGTCAATGGGTCAGATGAAACTGATGTTTTTGGTTGAGCATATCGACGTTCAAGATCTTGAATCTGTGACGTTTCATTGATAAAGACACTTTCAATAAGTTCAGGTTTAATGATACTTATTGGAATATCTTTTTCTGTAAACATTGTGTCCATCCCCTTTAATTTAAAAACTCTAACAGGTGAAGGCTTAGAACTAGGAGGATTAACAAATCGCATTAAGTCCTCATCAGATGTCTTTGGTTTATCTGACTTCTTTGCCTTTACTGATTTAGTTTTTATCGGGTCTTCCTTTTTCATTTGAGACTTGAATGAACCATACACAGCTTCCTCAAATTCTTGAGGTTCGCAAAGAGTATGATTTGAACTTGGGATGTTTTTATTCTTGTGTATAATCTTAGGTTCAAACACGTCCTCGATAATCACTTTGTCATCATTCTCAACAAAGACCTTTTTACTTTGAAGATGAGGTTTTTGAGGAGCAACCTGGGTCTTAACAATTTCTGTTTTAACTGATTTTTCTATGTTAACTGATTTTTCTGGTTTAACTGGTTTAGGTTTTTCAGATGTCATAGTTTCTTTCTCAATCAAATCCTTTTCTTTTCTAGCAAAAGGATTAATTTTGTAATCATTGTGAAATGGAGGTGGAATTTCAAAAAAACCAATACCTTTCTTTGAGTCCTCTTGTTTACCAGATACTTCAATAATTTCATTCAACATAAAAGAAGAATTTCTAAATTTTCCCAGTTTGTTCTTCAACTCAAGAACCTCATTCTCAAGCTCAGTTATCTTTGAACGATGTTTCAGAATTTCTTGAAACTTTTGGTCATTAATCGTCATTTTCACAGATAACTCAGCTTTGAGATCGTGGTTACTTGTCGAAAATGCTTCAATCTTTTCTCGAGATCTCATTTGAGATTCAAGAGATTGTCGATAAGTATCCTTTAGAGAAGCAATTTCTCTTACCAGATTATCATTTTGACTTTTCAAAGCTTCTAACTTAGGTTTGTTTGATTCACAATCAACACATGATACTTTAACAGATGAAGTAGCAGAGATAGAATGACTAACCTCATTGATTTTGGCCATGCAAGCAAATACTGTTGGAGGCTTGTCGCAAGAGTCATCAGAATCAGATCCAGAATCATTATCAGAAGACATCTCACTCCCACTTGTATCTTGACAATCTTTGTGTAACTCAAACATAGCCAAATTTGCTGAGCATCATTACATAGTAACCGTTGTGACCAATCATTTCCATCTGCTAACATTTCTTGGGTTGTAGAAAAGGATGGTTTCTTTTCAGCATCACTACCTCGTGGTGTAGAAGAATTTTGATGTTGACCACGAGAACTAGTGCATTCTTTCTTTGGTTTGTCACATTCCTTTGCGAAGTGCCCAAATTCTTGACAATTAAAACATTTTACTTTCAACTTGTCAAAACCTAATTTCTTGTTTAAAGCCGGAAGATCTTTACCAGTTCTCTGCATGAATCTTTTAACCTTCGGACGATCATAGCCATGTTCCACTTTAAATCCATGATTTCCAAATCATCTGGATCTATCTGATCATAGTCCTCATCAGTTAAATCACTTGTGGCAATCTTACTACTTACCAAGTTTTCATATGAAGACATGAAAGTTGTCAGAAAAGCAAAGTTTTGCTCAGCTTCCTTCATATTAACACTAGGTGGTGAAGCAAATGGATTAGTAGTAGTTGAACTTCCAGAGCCACCAGACAATCCAGAATTACCAGCAAAATAGAAACATACTTTTGGATCATTGAACATAGTTGATTCTTTTTCACTTGCAGCTTGGGTAAGAAAAGCATTGATTGGAGAAATTGATGAACTAAGAGACATACTTCCACCATAGAAAGCTGGATCTTGTCCATTTTATCTGTTTCAGAAATTTCCAATTTCATCTTGTCCATTTCAGCAATTAAGTGAATAAACCTTGTAATCATCTCTTCAACTGTTTCTCCCTTCAATAGATTAAAGTTTCGAAACTGAAACTTGAGCATCACTTTCTTACTCTCAGCTGTGTTCCCCATACTTCTCATACGAAGATGTTGGAATAGAGAAGCACATCTCTTTATGTTACCCACTTGATGAAAGATATTTTCTGGCAATGCCATAGTGAGAGTGGAATAAGCTTTTGTTTCAATTTCTAAAGCTTTCTTTTCTTCTTGAGAATATTGAGAAACAGCTTTAGGAAAAAAACCAATAGTATCATCACCAATCAACGGTTCCTTATAAACTTCATCGAGACAATATGAGCAATCAGGGTGAACAGATCCCAGATATGCACGAAACCGAGGTTCCCATTTGGCAAAGTCACTGAACTTCATCAATCTTGGACATTTAGAGTGTGAACCTATCTCGGTATCAAGTTGCAACATTTGTTGTATCAACATGTTTTGAGACGCCAATGCGTACATACCGGCCATTTTTGACAAATTTTAAACTTCAAAGATGTAATTAATCAAACAACAAATAAGGTTTAGCGAACTGTGAACAGTTGTAGCGAACTTTGAACAGTTGTAGCGAACTGTGAACAGTTAAATAACGAATCAAATCTTAACGAAGTTAAGATTGATTAGACAACGAATCAGAATTGAGTTTAACGAATCAATCAACGAATGACTAAGCGAATCACAAAGAATCAGCTTAGTGAATTAGAAGACAATTAGTAACGAATCACCAAGGAAATCTTAGCGAAATGAGATAACGAACCAGTTACAGTTGATAGCGAATCAACTATAACGAATCAGGTTGTTACAACCGTCTGTAACAAACTCTGACACCGAATGCCACGTGGCAAAGGTTGTTATGACACAAATCCCAAGGTAGACACGTATCACACGAATATGTTTATCCAATTAGCGAATCAAATGACACGAATTGACAACTATCACGAACTGGAAAACGAATCACTTGAAATAGATAACGAATTAACAGATTTAATGAACGAATCAAAGGAAACAAGATAGCGAATCACCATACGAATGATAACGAATCAAGTTCATCTTTGAATCTTCAAATCTTCAAAGATATTTCCAGATTTTCTGGAAATGAAGAACATCAAACCCAGAAACTCAAATCCGTAATATGCACTCAAACCTTAACCAAATTTCCCAAATAACCTACCAAACAACTCGCAAACCACTCGCGAATCCAAAACACCAAAACTCGTAACCGATTAACCCCTTTCTCGAATCCAATTGTACCAAAACCAACCTCTGTTTCGGACTTAAACCAAAATCAATACCAATCCACTCAAAAACCAGTCCGAACTTCAATTCCAACACACAAACCCATACCAATACCTTAACTAACACAGATTCAATCCAATTCGTCCATAATTCAATCCAGTCAACTAAAAATTGATTTAAATTCACTCAAACAGAAAACTAACAATATCAAAAACTAATTAGACACTAAATCAAGTATAATTGAGAAACCGACAGCTCTGTTAGAAACATCTTTTGAAGAGATTAATTCATTCAACCTAAATCAAGTGAATAAAGATATTTATTTTGTTTTATCTTGATTGTTAATGTAATATTTAATCTAGAAACATATGAAGATTACGATCTGGCTATGCAATTCCAACGCGTTGTGCGTGTCTGTCATGAAAATGGAATTCATAGTTGCAGAGACTGGCGGTCCAAGCGCTTCAAGTAACTTAAAGACAAAGAGCTCAAGACGAGGGGGTGTCTGTTAGTGCACGGTTTTGCGTCTTGAGTCTTTGTATTTATCGTTAACGTTTTTGTTTTATAGATTAATTTATCTTTATTTAGCTAGGTGAATGTTATATATATACTTGATATATATAAATATGATTAATTCATTCAACCACGTGTTAGAAACAGAACCTGATGTCGAAGTGGTGAATGAGGAAGGTATATATTGAATACCTGGCTCTGATACCACTTGTTGGAGCTCGGGAATCAATCTATAACTATAACAGATCTCGGATCTGTGTTAATACGATTAATACCTTAATCAATAGATCTAGATCATGATTAACTTTGATTTAGTGTTATATGTGTGTATATATATAATCAGTATGTTTATAATTGTAGTTGGTATAATATTAAGATTGAAGATCGAGAGAGTATTTGGACAACAATTCGATAATTAACTCTCTAAAACTTAACTTATGAGTGAACAGGGTTCACTATAAATAGAAGATAGGACTGGTTCGCTAACATCCCCTAGCGAACCAGGTCCTACTTCGTCACATACAATAAATTGGACGAAACACTCCTGATTCGTTAACATCCCCTAACGAATCAGGAGGGAATAATGTTAAGTCTTAGTTCGCTAACATCCCCTAGCGAACTAGACTTTATACATAATGAACTAGATAATAATTAAACTAATTATTACATTAAATATTAAACAAAAAAGTTAACGATAAATACAAAGACTCAAGATGCAAAACCGTGCACTAACAAAATGAAACGCCCGGCGACTCCCTCAACCGAGAGCCCCGAGGGGGTTCGTCAAACCCAGTAGTACTACCTTTCATTACAGAGCCAATGTACAATTGTTAACGGTCCAATATGCATGGGGGACTTCAGTTTATGAGCACTATGTACCCATGAGGTATTAAAAAATCTACAATTATCCAAAACAGTTTTGTATGTTGCATGCTTTCTCACCAAAAGAAGTAAGTAAAAAGTGGGGTAGTGAAACTCACCTCGAATGCGGTTCAAATTGAAAGTCAACTGCTTAAGTCAAAGTTGTTCTAGTGCCTAAATCATACAAGCACTATAAGTATCTGCTAAGCGATTCCTAGAACCCTCATTATCCAAACAATTCCTTGTTTATTTACAGTTTGACCAAAGTTTGACTTTTTGTTGACTTTGACCAAAAGGTCCAAGTTGTTGACCGTTGACTAAAAAGTCCAAGTGTCGATGACCGAAGACTAAAAATTGAGTTTTGTTGACCGCTGACCAAAATGTTGACCATTGACGAAAATATTGACCGACGACCCGTTGGTGACTTTTGACCAATAATATAGACTTAGAATGATTACATGATGTTCCTAGTCACAATTTAACAACAATCAAGGAATGTGCACTTAGCCACCTTTCATACAATCATATGACTAAGTCTAACTTCTACCACTTTTAACACTTAACAAGTAAGACTAACCACTTAGTCAAATAGTTCTGAGTTGACCCATAAAGTCAAAATCCAACTTACCTCAATCATTCTATTACAAACTACAAATATTTTTACTAACCAATATGCTAATCATCCTTAAAAAGTTTTCAATCATCAAAACTGATTTTACAACCAACCAAAACTTGTGATTAAATTCACAAATAATTCACACATATTCTCACAAGTATTAGGTACAACATATATTTTTCTCATAATTTTACATTTCACCGAAACATATAGAATATTCACACTCTACATCAACCTAATTTTAGTCTCTATTTTAACACAACAGTACACAAATATTTGTCAAATATTATATATTTGTTGAATAGATGCAAGACTAATTGAATTAGCTTCCAACTTCAATTTACAACATTCCAGAAGTGGAATCATACCCATATCTATTTTTAATATCAAGTTATGCAATTTATAACACAACTCAGAAAATTTATCTCTCAATCAGGATTGCAACCCGATTTTGTAAATTAATAAAAAGCATTCAAAAAAAGTCCAAAAATTAAGATTCCAGACTTTTTGAAAACTATATTCAAAGTACTTGTTCATAGAATCAAAATTCAACCAGAAACACAAACGTATCATCAAGTTATTCAACATACAATCTAAGACACAGAATCTGTAAACAAGCAGATTAAAACAACAAATCAATAAAATCAAGATTTTTACATCCTTATGATCTTAAATCAACAAGGAACATTTTTATACAATCAAATTTCATGTCTCTCATTATTTTACTGATTTATAAAATAATATTTAGTTACAAAAAAAGTTTCCATCCTTTCTTTTATAATAAGACACAAAATTTCTTTTAACACTCAACCTTGATCATCCTTGATTCATTTTTCACAAATCCGATTATTTGGATACTAGGTTTCATGAATCAAAAATCAAAATATACACAAGAATGTATACTAAACTATACTTACCTATTGCTTGATTCAAAAATCCAATATTCTTTCTTCCAAATTCACCAAATTGTATATGATTTGTGAGAGAGATTTTGAGAAAATAAAATGTGTGTATGTGTGTGTGAATTGGACGGCCAAGGAGAGAAAAAGAAAAGTTTAATCTTCATTTTTATTTAATCCTCATTACACATTCATTTACACCCTCATTAAGTCATCATCAATTTGATTAAACATTAGATAACTTTATTTTATTTAATTTATGACATGTTGCATTTTATTATAATCATTTCCTAGTCACATGTTGTGCACTTCTCTTTTGTTACTTACCATGTAATATATTATATGTTATGTTATTTAATTGTCCAATCTCTTACAACATATGGGTATGCAATAACTAATCATGTAACATCTTAAGCATGTAACACAATTACATCTATCACATATAATACATGTAACATATCATGCGTGACAAATTTATTATAACATATAGCATGCGTGACAAGTTTATTATTCTAGTTATCAATAACTAGTTACTCTCACTTAGGTCACCAACTACACGACTAACTCAATGTGTGCATACATGACACTACATGTATAAGAGTTCATTAACTTAGTTAACAGAACTAACCGGGTTTACTGACACAGTCAACAAGATTTAACTGGGTTTAGTTAACGGAGTTAACCTGAAAATGCTGGGTGTCACAAATACAATGGCCCTTTTAATGCTTATTGTAGAGAGAAAGGTATTCAACACCAAAGGCCACCTTCTAAGACACCACAGTTGAATGGTTTAGCAGAGCGGATGAACAAAACTTTGGTTGAAAGGTTTAAGTGTTTGCTCTCACATGCAGGGTTTCCTAATTCCTTTTGGGGTGAAGCTTTAAATACAACGGTACATGTTATTAATCTTACTCCTTGTATTCCTTTGCATAATGATGTTCCAGCCAGGGTTTGGAGTGGCAAAGATGTTTCATATCGTCATTTGTGGGTCTTCGGATGCAAAGCGTTTATGCATATTCCCAATGTGAAAGATCAAAGCTTGATGTGAAGTCTAGACAGTGTGTGTTCCTTGGTTATGGGCAAGATGAGTTTGGATACAGGCTATATGATCCGGTTTTAAAGAAGCTTGTAAGAAGTCGTGATGTTGTGTTTTTGGAAGACGAGAGTTTGAAAGAAATTGAGAAGACACAAGTAGTTCCTCAGTACGCTGATGATCTCATTGATTTGGATCCTATTCCTACTCAGCATTCTGAGCTACATCACGAAGATGGCATTCAAAATGACGAACAACATGGTACCGATAATGTTGATAATCAGGAGCAGGTAGAGTGGGATGAGGTTATTTATCCCGAGTTACCAGTAGATATGCTTGCATTTGTCCCACTCAGGCGGTCTACGAGAGACCGTCAACCTTCTACTCGTTATTCGACTGGTGAATACGTCTTACTCACTGACGGGGGGAGAGCCCGAGTATTATAAAGAGGCCACGGAAGATAAGCATAAAAGAGAGTGGGTTGAAGCCATGCAAGATGAGATGAATTCCTTGTATGAGAACAAGACCTTTGAGTTGGTGAAGTTGCCTAAGGGCAAAAGAGTTTTAAAGAATAAGTAGATCTACAAACTGAAGACTGAAGAACATACCTCACGGCCTAGGTACAAGGAAAGGTTGGTGGTCAAAGGGTTCAGCCAAAGAAAGGGTATTTATTTTGATGAGATTTTCTCTCCAATTGTGAAGATGAGTTCCATCAGGGTGATCCTTGTTTTGGCTGCTAGTCTTGATATTGAGGTTGAGCAAATGGATGTCAAGACAGCATTCCTTCATGGTGATCTTGATAAAAAAATCTATATAGATAAACCTAAAGGTTTTCAGGTTAAAGGAAAAGAAGATTATGTTTGTAAACTTCATAAAAGTCTTTATGGGTTGAAGCAAGCACCGAGACAGTGTTACAAGAAAATTGAGTCAGTTATGGGGAAGCAAAGCCTCGCTAGTACGATTATCATAATACCAACGGTTAAATGATAAATACATATGCTGATTAAGCGTTTTGACTGGTACACGCTTCATCATTTATGGCGGTTTTACTTTAAGCACAAGCTTCCTCCAACCAGTCCTTGGATCTATCTCGTCAATACGTTTACGGATTGTAATCTGCGGCTTAAAATACTTAAACCCGTGGTTCACCTCAAACAACAAATGTTGATGTAACCAATTTGCTTGGTGATTTCCACCACGGTTTATAAACGGTCGACACGCGAGGGTCCGAACATCCCAACGCGGTAATGAGAGAACGTCAGTAATGTTTTCATAATACTGGATGCCATTCTTCCATTTAATAATACAGACCTTTAACTCTGAATCTTAAAGCCATGAAATAATATCACCTCGTACTTTTGACATGGCTTTGAATGAGGTCATTTGATTGGCTTTGGCACGTGCAATAGCTTCCTGATCCTGTTATTGACCTACATACATGTACGCCTCGATAATCTTACGAGCTCTTTTGTCTCGGTAGCAAACCAACCTTGAATATCAAAAATAGATGGATCAGGATTTGATTCAAAGCTCTTTCCTTTACCCTTTGATACTTTAGCCAGATGATCTTCGGCTGCTTTAACGTTTTCTTCAGTAAATACCAGAGCACCTTGATCAGCATTTGATCATTGAAATAGATCAGGGTATTCTTCATCCGTCACGTCCTCAATTTCAACCTCCTCATCTTCATAAATAAATGACGTGTTCATCGGAATCGTTGGATCATTCAAAACTTCCTCGTCATTCTCAACCTCCACATCATTCTCAGCCTCTAACACATCCAGTTCTTCATTATGTAAGCCCATTAGTATAGAAATCTGCTCTCGTGTCAAGGACCGATCAACAAACTGTCCCACTTCAATCTCATCAGCATTCACAATGCTCCGAATCACCCCCGTACCATCCACAAATATGACAGTATTGGCCTTTATCGATTCAAATGGTTTTACGTTCGCCGAGTCCTGATAAATGACCACCTGCTTGTTCAAATCACCATCAGCCTCACTTGTTCCGGCACCATAGGATGAGCCGTGAGCTTGTTTAGGCTCACTTCCTCCAGCCCCTGAGGCATCAGGATCTTCATCGTTATTCTTAAGCTTCTTAAGTGCATTACCTTGTGAATCTGAAATGCGGATCAAAATAGGGTATAGTGATGTTCGGATTTTCTGGAAACTTTGGCCAAAGGTTCTTTGCTTAAGTGAGAAGAAAATGAATAGTGAATGAAACGAATGGGTTTCATGAATCTCTATAACTAACAACTTGGCACAGTCTCCAAGGTAACAAATCATCTGATTCGTTTAAATTTGAAAAAACGAATCAGTTGTTTCGTTATCATAATTGTTACATGTGGCAAACGAATCAAAAATTAATTCGTTAATAGTTCGTGCTATTAATTCGTGATGTTAAGTATAACGAACTAAGGTCATTCGGTACAGAGTGGCGGAAGCGAAGTTGCTAACAAATTAGCTAACGAATTATATTAATTCGTTATAAATAACCTTCATTCGTTATATATGTGTAACGAATTTCATTTATTTAATTTTTAATTGAATAAATAAATAAGTTAAATAAATAAATAAACGAATATATCAAAATAAACGAAATCCCGTATCCCGATGATCAAATACCTTAACAATTTTTACCCAATGTGGTAAATTGTTATACCTTAACGTGTTTTACGCTCAAAACACATAACTTAAAAAAATGATTAAATAATATGTAAAAGAAAAGATAAAATCTTTTTGATATTTTTCATTTTTCAAAATATTTACAAGTAAAATCCGAAAATAAAACATAAAGAAGAAGATAAAATATTTTTGTGTTTTTGTATGTTTTTCAAAAGCAGTACATATTTTTGGATTTTTGATAAGTTCAAGCAGAGAATCATATTGACCAAATTTCTCTTCCATCACAGTTTTATATATCAGCGATATTGTGACTGGCGTTAAGTCGGACATTGATATTGTTGTCCACTTAAATCTTATAACAAGCTTTCAAGCGTTTTTGTGATATGATTAAATGTTCAGTTAGAGCACAGAATATCAGAAACTATCAACCTCTAATCTCAGTTCAAGCTTAATTTAGTTTTTACCGTATCACCCCGACTTGACTTAAACCATTATATTGTCGATCAAAATTAGAATTTATAGAAATTTTTTTGAGCAATGCATTAAGTTTCCTTTACTGTGAGTGAGTATGCGCGAGTTCTTCTGTTGGCTTACATACACTGTATCCCCTAGGTTCCATTTCTTAATGGTATTGAGACGCGCGCAAGGGATAAACAAATGTATGACTAACAACGGATTTTGATCAAGTCAGTAGTTTAAATTTTTACAAGGTACAACAGTAATCACGTTTAATGACTTTGGGTTTGCTCTAAAAGCGAATGAAATATTCATGCATATGAATACCCAGATGATTAAGCCACATAAAGACTCACAGTGTCCAGAACCCTAACGCTTGTTATTTGCTTTATTTATTTTTGGTGATCAGACAAATATAAGGCTTGAGTATGATAGGCTATTACATTTCTACCATCCTTACCGAGATTTTTGTTAGAGACTAACACCTCTTTCAATTTGGCATTTCTTTATGTTTATATCACATACTTTTACTCTAACAGCTTGTTTAAGACCTATCAATGCACCAATGCAATTAAGCACTCAGTCTTTTAAGCTTATTTCTTTCTGGATATGGGACTAGATGATCAATGTACTATCATTTTCTCTTTTTGCTTCAAAACTCAATTTTTTGAGGAACATAAAAAATAATAAATTCAATCGCCCAAGTCACTTTCAGTCTATAGATTAATGGCTATCCTTTCAATCTAATAGTAGATAATCAGGACCAAATCATGCAAGCATGTTCCACAAACTTCAATAACTGACATACTTTTCAGCGAGAGAATAAAGTAAAACACATAACAATCGCCCCAACTACGTTCAATTGTCAGGTAAATGGCTATCCTGAATTTTTACAAATAAACATCAGGACCAAACATATACACGTATATGTCCTTCAAATGTAAGTAATTGACATAATTATCAGCGAATGTATGCAAAAATCTTTTTGGATTTTCTCTTTACATACATAAAACACAATCTTTTTGTCTTTTTCTAATTCTATAAAACTTCACAATCTTTTTGTCTTTTTCTAATTTTATAAAAACACAATCTTTTTGATTTTTCGGATTTTTCTATACATACTGAAAAACAATATTTTTGACTTTTTCAATTTTTTTCAATGTTTTGGGGTTTTATCTATACAAACAAAAAGTACAATATTTTTGTATTTTCTATTTCACCCCCAAAACCCAAAACAGAAAAAAAAATAAAAGAAAAATAAACCGAAAATAAAGATAATTATCCTTGTTTCAGGATATCATTAAGAGTTTTTAATCCATTAAAACCAAGCAGAAAGTTAAAACGTGTTTTATCAAATGCCTTGGTAAATAGATCGGCTTTTTGAAAATCGGTGTCAACTTTCTCAATATCAATTAACTTCTATGAAATGATATCGAATTTCGATATGTTTCGTTTTTGAGTGTTCCACGGATTTTTGGTGATACTTATTGCAGCAGAGTTATCAATTAAAATTGGAGTAGTAAGAAACTTCAAACCGTAGTCGCGCAGATGTTGTTGGATCCATAAAACCTGTGAACAAAAACTCGAGGCTGCCACGTATTCTGCCTCAGCGGTTGAAGTGGAGACCGTTGTCTTCTTCTTACACTGCCAGGAAACAAGCCAGCTTCCTAGGAATTGACACCCTGCTGTAGTCGATTTAAAGTTGATCTTGCACGCTCCGTAGTCTAAATCGGAAAACGCGGTGAGTTCAAAATTATCGTCGTTGGGGTACCCTAACCCGATGTTAGGATTACCCCTCAGATATTGAAGTATACGCTTTATCGATGCCAGGTGAGTCACTCGGGGACTTGCTTGGTACCTAGCACATAAACAAATTGCAAACATTATGTCAGGTCGAGAAGTAGTAAGATACATTAAAGAACCTATCATCGCTCGATAAAGGGTAGGATCGATAGTGTCCTCTAATTCATCAGGTGATAAATTGTGACCTACGGGGAAATGAGTTGAAGGGATTTTTCCGGCAGTTATCTTGAATTGGCTCAAGACATCGTTCACGTACTTTGTCTGGTGAATGAAGATTCCTTTCTTAGACTGATGAACCTGCAACCCTAAAAAGAAGTTCATCTCTCCCATCGAGCTCATTTCAAACTTTGTTTGCAATGAAATCTCGAACTCCTTACATAACTTGTCATTTGTTGACCCAAAGATAATGTCGTCTACATATATCTGAACGAGGAGAAGATCATCACCAATATTCTTATAAAATAGAATGCAGTCGACAGTCCTTTGCTTGAAGCCGTTATCAGTCAGAAAGGCAGCAAACGTGCCATACCAGGCTCTCGGGCCTTGATGTAGACCATACACGGCCTTGTTTAATCGGTAAACCCAGCCCGGATAATCAGGATCTTCAAAACCAGGAGGTTGTAATACAAACACCTCCTCATGTAATTCGCCGTAAAGAAAAACACTTTTCACATCCATTTGATAGACTTTAATGTTCTTGTAAGCCGCATAAGCCAGAAATATTCGTATAGCTTCCAATCTTGCAACTAGAGCATATACCTCAGTTAGTCTATTCTCTCTTGCTGATGGAAACCTTACACATCTAACCGTGCTTTGTTTCTCACGATCAACCCACGATCGTCCTTTTTTACATTTAAATACCCACTTCATAGGAATAGGCTTCTTAACTTTAGCAGGTTTATCGATAAGATCCAATACACCCGTCGGTTAAACTGTTGCAATTCCTCTTGCATTGCTTCTACCCAAGAAGAATCTTTGTCACACCCTCAAAATCCACTAACGGAGTTTTACCGTCAGAGGGTGTGAACTAACATGATCGGAATCATTAGTTATAATCAAACCATAAAAACATTTAAATGAAAATAAGTGCGGAAGCGTAAAAACCAAAGACAAAAGTTGCGTCACGCAGGACGACTTAAAAGCCCAAGTAATAATAGTTAAAAACATGTATGCATATCAGAATGTTCAAAAACCATGCATGATCCTATACCGCGCGCCCGCCTCGGCTACCTGAGAATAACATACTAAAAGTGTCAACACGAGGTTGGTGAGTTCACAAGTTTATATAAAATAAAGCATTTAGCGTTTGCGTTCAGCGTTTTGCGTTTAGCGTTTTGCGTTCAACGTTTTGCGTTACCAGATAGTGTTATGTCAATTATATATCTATAGGTAGCTAGCCTATAAAACAAGTATTACTAAGTGTTCGACACCGAAGCTGACTGTTTATCATTTGCCTTGCCACCAGGTCTATCCCGACCATGGTATGTGTTTAGCCAAGATTACACCCACTCGACCTCCAGTCGAGTTTAGCGTTGGGTGGGGTTTGTCAAACCCAGTAATACTACTCAACAAAGACTCGCTATTATCCAATACTAAACGGTTCGATGTGAATGAAGGACTTTAGTTATTGCGTTTGCCACTTAGTCTTTACAAGTGATATATAATCTATATTAACAAAATCTTAAATGCGTTTTCGGAGTATGTTATCTCCCCAAGTGAAAAGCGTTTGAAAACATTTTAAAAGGGGTAAGTGATCTCACTGTTTGCGAAGAATTCCCAAAAATAAATCACCAAAGGATGCGCGTCACAGAAAAACTCTCTCTAGCGTTCTAAAACAACAAAGAGATTTTTCTAAGTGTCGGAACTAATATCGAGTCTCTAGACCCGGCACATAATTCCTAAGCACAAGATACGTTTCGTGTTTGTTTGTGAATCGTGTGTGACTTAACAAGTACATTTGTGATACGATACATGTGTGAACAATTATTTACGTGTCATGTATTAATAATGTACATCACTAGCAACTATTCCCCGCAGGGGCAATTTGGTCAAAACACCACAATTATTTAGCAAGTATTCCCCGCAGGGGCAATTTGGTCAAAACATAACAATTAACTAGCAATTATCATGTTTCATGCATTTTCACAAAATTCAGCAGCTAGTTTCACCGAGACAGAAATTCTACTTGAAAGATTGTACTATTCCACCGATCATAACATCTCAATTAATTTACCAAAAATCATCACAAAATAATGCATGTATTAGGTTTCCAGTACATATTTTATTTTATTTTTATTCCATATATGTTTCTCACAATGACCAATTTACCACAGCAAACTCACAACAGTCAAATTTATGCGCAACAGAATGTTATTTGAAATTCCCGTTAAAAGAAAAATCCAACAAATACAAGACCACTTGGGTTAGGTTCCTAACTCAACAAGTCAACTTCCAGAAGTAGAAGCAACCCAATTGGTCTCGTAGTTCATGAGATATAACATTTACAAAACAACCTAACAGTAGGTCTAACAACTCAGCTTTGCACAACGTTTTTGTAAAATCATAAAGGTTAACTTTTACACGTCCAAAAATTGCAAATTTACATTCATTAGAAACTAGACTCAACCTAGTTTACTTTAGTATCAATTATCTCAACCAATTTCACATTTACACCCCGTTACAGTCAATTGAACATCAACAACACAATCTGTCCAGAAACTGTTTGCATCCAAACTCAAGATATTAACTATCTATGGACCACAAATCATTCATGTAACATTCTAGACACTATAACCACTATCCATGCATATCAATTACACCATACATACATGGTTAGGGTTTTATTTGATCTAAAACTCAAAGACACAACAATTAACATGTAATAATATCAATACTAGTTATCAAATCATCATCAATACATCATCAAATCAATACACAAAAATCGGCCCTAGGGTTTTTAATTAACCCAATTAAAAATCGAAATTAAGTATAAAGGATGCAAAGGATAGTCGTTTATATCTTCCTAGCACCTTAATCTTCAATCAAAAGCTTGAAAGATTGCTTGTACGTGTGTGTGTGAATGGCGGCAGCCAAGAACAAGGGGGGAGGGGGGGCCGATCGGTCTAGAGGGAGGGAGAGGGAGTGTTAGGGTTTAGGTTTATATTATTATTTATAATAGCATGTTACATCTAGGTCCCTCAACTTCTAATTTGCACTTTTCTAGCTTAATTAACTAGTTCTAGCACATTGAGTTAACGTTTATAACAATGTTATCACATAACACATAAGTCTAACGCATAATTATCATATAATTATTGTTTTGACGTTTTTCGTTTATTCATCAATTGTTTTCGTCAACTCGTTTGCATTTCGGTGCAATTCCCGAAAGACTACACATGTAGTAAGTGTCAAGCGTCATTTAAACCCTAGTTTAAATGTAATGAGGTGTGCGTTATAGATTCAGAAATCTTTAAGTTTGAATTGACGGAGTTAACCTGAAATTGACGATTGTCACATCATTCCCATGTTAAAGAATTTTCGTCCCGAATATTTGAGTCAAGTCGTGATGAGTGTCTGAAAAAGTAAGAAAAATTTTCAGTTTGTCATATCATCCCCTAGTAGAAAGAAATTTCGTCCCGAAATTTAATTCATACCTCCGGTGATTTCTGACGGTTTGTCGGGTTTCGCGGTTTTCTGTGTTTGGTCAGCCCTTCAAAAAGGTGATGATACTTTTTCATCATTTGATCCTCGCGTTCCCACGTGAACTCCGGTCCACGTCTCGAGTTCCAACGAACCTTAACAATTGGAATTTTACTGTGCTTGAGTGTTTTGGTTTCCCAATCCAAAACTTCGACTGGTTCTTCAATGAAGCGTAGCTGTTCATCAACTTGCAGTTCATCCAAAGGGACCATTTGGGTTTCATCAGATAGGCATTTCTTCAAATTGGATACGTGGAATACATTGTGTATGCCACTGAGTTCCGTTAGTAGGTCCAGTCGGTACGCCACCGGACCAATGCGTTCAGTTATCCGGTAAGGACCAACGTATCGTGGGTTGAGTTTGTTTCGCTTCCCAAAGCGAACCACACCTTTCCAAGGTGAGACTTTGAGTAATACTTGGTCGTTCACTTGAAATTCGAGGGGTTTTCGGCGCTTGTCGGCGTAACTCTTTTGGCGATCTCGTGCTGCTGCCATGCGGTTTCGGATTTGAACAATCTTTTCTGAGGTTTCGAGTACCAGTTCTGGACCAGTGATTTGGCTGTCACCCACCTCTGCCCAGCAGAGAGGTGATCGACCTTTCCGTCCGTACAGTGCTTCAAACGGCGCTGCTTTAATACTTGCGTGGTAGCTGTTATTATACGAAAACTCTACCAAAGGTAAGTGAGGTTCCCAACTTTTTCCGAAATCCAACACACATGCACGCAACATGTCCTCTAAGGTCTGAATAGTTCGTTCACTTTGCCCATCCGTCTGAGGATGGTATGCTGTGCTCATATCAAGGCGTGTGCCTAGGGCACTCTGTAGCGACTTCCAAAAGTGCGAAGTGAAACGGGAATCTCTATTAGAAATAATTGAGATAGGCACTCCATGTCTAGACACTACTTCCTTCATGTAGACGCGAGTCAACCTTTCCATTTTGTCCGATTCCTTAATCGCTAAAAAGTGCGCAGACTTAGTCAACCGGTCAACGATCACCCAGATGGTATCGCATCCCGTCGGTGTTTTAGGTAATCCCGTGATAAAATCCATTGAGATGTGTTCCCATTTCCTCATTGGAAGTTCCGGTTGTTGTAGTAGGCCAGATGGTTTCTGGTATTCTATTTTGACTCTGGCACAAGTCAAGCATTTGCTCATGTAGGTGGCAATGTCGGCTTTTATATTTGGCCACCAGTAAAGTGCCTTTAAGTCATGATACATTTTATCTAAGCCAGGGTGGATAGAATATCGGGACTTGTGAGCTTCGTCCATCACTAGAGTTCTCAACTCTCCGTATCGTGGAACCCAAATCCGGTCTCAAAATATTGGACCCCGTCCGATTTGGTTTCAAGTTGCTTGTTCATGCCCCGCATGAGTTCTGATGGAAGATTATCATCCTTCAAAGCTTCGAGTTGCGCATCGCAAATCTGATCGGGTAAGTTGGCATGAATCGTGAGTTGCAATGCTCGCACTCGCCTGGGTTTATCGTTTTCCTTTCTGCTGAGAGCGTCGGCCACTACATTGGCCTTTCCAGGGTGGTACTTGATGACACAATCATAATCCTTAAGCAGCTCGACCCAACGACGCTGTCGCATGTTCAGCTCCTTCTGATCGTAGATATGTTGGAGACTCTTGTGGTCGGTGTAAATGGTAAACTTGGTACCGTACAAGTAATGCCTCCATATCTTAAGAGCAAACACCACAGCTCCAAGTTCCAAGTCATGGGTCGTGTAGTTCTTCTCGTGAATCCGTAGTTGTCGAGAGGCATAGGCTATAACCTTCTCGAGTTGCATCAGCACGCAACCGAGACCTTGTTTCGATGCGTCACAATGCACCTCAAAATTCTTTGTTCCCTCGGGGAGGGCTAAAATATGGGCGCTACAGAGTTTGGTTTTCAACAGTTGAAAAGTAGATTCTTGTGCGTCACCCCAATTGTACTTAGTACCCTTGTGAGTTAAAGCGGTGAGGGGTTGAGCAATCTTTGAAAATCC